>NW_015551109.1:206353-220670 GCF_001515605.1 Sinocyclocheilus anshuiensis
GGATCTAAATATTTATAATTAATTATAACTAGTTATGGTTATGATTAATTATTCATATTTCCCCTTTGAGCTGATTCGCTACAGAAATGGTGGAGAACGCAAGGCGTGATAAAACAAAGGTTACGAGCTTAAAACACTGTCAACCTAAAAGTGTGTGCTTGATAGTCCAGTATAATTAGATCGATGCAGTTCATCTACACTTTGACTGTATATATACAAGCCTAGCAACCTGGTGGTCATTACTGTGTTTCACTCGCTGAGTGAAACTAAAAGTGTAATACTGTACGTCAGTATCCATGTGTGAGGCACACATAAATGCATATATGCTTAAACCGGCTTTAACTTACAGTAAACCTGTTTTGTTATTCTTTAAACAAGTGCAAGAAGTGTATTGTTAAATTATAGGAGCACTCACAGAAGTGCTTATTTAATGCAACAAGTCTTGAAGGACTGAAAGCACCACATTTTAAAACTATGAGCAACTTCTTTGAAATAGGCAGACACTAAACTGCTTGAATTGCACTGGCATGCATTGGTTACCATGACAATGACTTGTCACAGGAAGCGCTAACTTCACATAGCACACGCGACGCCATGTTGTAAACAAACCACCTTAAGCGGCTAAGCTAACACGACTTAGCATAGTTTCATCTTAGGCTAAGCTACCAAATAGCTTTAACAATTAGGGGTTAGCACCCTTTACTTTGCTTTTAAATACAGCATGTGTGTATGCAGTGTGAAGTTCTTTTTTTGTTATTTTTCTATGTTTCCCCATCTTAAATTCTTCTCAGCTAATGTAACAATCTTAGATGTATCCTTCCTGAATGCTATTGCTCATTTACTAGTTAATTAAATCTAAATTTAATTACATTTTAATTGTCTATCTAGAGAAGAATTATTAAGTTATTGGGTGCTTTTAGTAGCACAGTGAATAACGCGCTACGGAGGGCGGGGCACACACATGGCAAAATCACAGCATGGGAGCTGAACACGCAGCAGCTGTGACCAGACATGGTGTGTTGCCCAACACAAATCTGTTTGATCTTGTATTAGTCTCTAGCCCTTACTCTGAACACGAGTTTGCCAAAATTTTGCAGATGCTCAGTCTAACTGCCCAGACGACAGACCAAAAGACTGGCCAAGCATTGTGAGGAACACCCTTCTACCCATGGCTGCCGACAACCTACTGCACCAGAGCCCAAAACAACTGGACAACAAGGGAAGAGTACTACTGACTCATGACTCAAGCGAGAGTTATGGCTGCAAAGAGCTCACCAAGATCATCATCTTCCTGGCCCACAACCTCATGGGTCTGAAACAGGAGGTAAATTATCTCAAGCAACAGATCACGGCGGTATCCCACAAGGACCCCAGCAGAATGGAGTTACAGGAGGAAATCAATAGACTTCAAAAGGCTCTGACAGCTGCTGAACAGCGAGAGCACCTGGAAAGGCAGCCAGAAAGGACCTGGAAAGGAAACTTTCCCACACAAAATTACTATTGAAACAGCTAATTCTGAGCTCTTAGACAAAGTTGCCAGAATTTAGACTCTGATCCAGCAGCTGAACAACACTCAAGACGAACTTGACATGGTCAAAAGAGAACTCATGTACTCTTATAGGTTGCAAAAGTAACCATAGTGGGAGAGACACCCTACTCCCTCATCCTCACTCAGCAGTGAAAACTCCCTCAGGCTTGCACCAAACTACGAGGGAGGAGCCAGCACTTTCTGCTTAACAACTCAGCAGACAGAACCATAATACCTCCAGCAACCACAGAGAGGAGGGGGTCCCTCCCAAGCATCCCTGCAGCAGTGCATGATGTGACCCCCAGAGAACTTGTGACCCCCAGAGAACTTGACAAGCTAGCCAGACTTGGAAAAATAACTGTTTCACACAAAATCACTGTTAAAAGCAGCGTATGTGAAACTTAATGAGAGAGACACTAGAGATAAGGCTTTAGAAGGCCATCTGCATGCAGCCAGAGCTGAGGTCCAAACCCTAACTCAGCAATTAAAGAGGAGCTTGACATGGTTCAGAAAGAATTGAAACAGTCCTACCGACTGTGCATGGACTCAAGTAAAAGACACCCTGCTGCATGTCACACAGCCAGCAGTGCAAACTCCCTCACCCCTGTACACAGATACAAAGGGGGGGGAGCCAAAGTAGAAAAACCGTTCTTTGAATGAACACGCATATCCTTCAGGTCATTGTGTATGTTGTTACTGTCCTTGTATATTGTCTTTCATATTGTATACTGTTTTATGCAGGCTTATGCTAGAACCACTCGTTCATGTAATCCTACCATGTTTAGTATCTTCAAATTCGTCTTCTGATGATCTAAACGAGAGTGTATATTATATGTTGGTACATAGGCAATATATTAGTGTTCTAAGAATCTTTAGTAATTTTGATTCAAGTTCCATATGCAAATTACCATGCTCTCACACAAAGGCTCATAAAGCTCCCTAGTATTTCCTAACTCCCGCTTGAAATAACAGTCTTTCTCATTGGACAAGCTCATCCTGACAGGCGTGAATCTTGTCAGGCCTTAAAGGCCTCACATCAGTGACCCGCCTCCAGTCTGCGGTTCTGTTAGATTCTGAGAAGATGAGGATGTGAGCTAGAACGCTCCTAAGTACACCCTAAGTTCGCGCCAGGCTTCAGCCTTGACTTTCCATTCACCAAAACCCTCTGAATCAAACTGGTTCTTTTTCATCAACCAACTTCAGCAAGATCAACTTGCATGCTCCTCATTTGCTTAATGCCAGTCAGCCACTCAATATCATCAGGACTCTCTTTCAGACAGACAAGACGTGCAAGTATCAAACTTAGTCTTATTAATTGATACATTAAGTATAATTTGCACCTTTTTACAAATGTGTGTTTGAACTAAGAAACTGATGTTTCCTTCAGGCTGTAGATCTGCTGATTATCAAATGGTACCATAGCTTCATGTTTTTATTTATCTTCTTTTTACTTCCTAAGCTTTAACCCTTTTCCTATACCAGCTGTATGCATGTGTGTGTGTGTGTGTGTGTGTGTGTGTGTGTGTGTATGTGTATGTGTATGTTAGACTAGTTTAAACGTGGTTCATTGTTTGCTCATAACTGGAGTACCTAATCATGCAGATTTTTGCTACATGTTCTGAGTAGTATTGTAGAGTAAGAAAGTTATTTTCCTTAACCAGGAAATCAACGTTCTTAGAATTAACAGACAGTTGACACTAAGAGGTCAAATGAATGCTTACAGCAGATCTAAATATTTATAATTAATTATAACTAGTTATGATTAATTATTCATATTTCCCCTTTGAGCTGATTTGCTACATCTGAATGTAGGGATCAGATGGAAATGAAAGAGGTTCTCTGTCTGTGAACGTGTGTAACAGATTTATGTTTCGCTGGTTTCAAAACATTATGAATCCATGATATGTGAAATTGTTGGAACGCTGGTCAATTTAATACTAGACGAAAACTTACTGGCCTTCAGAGATTTTCTTTGCTGGCTAGACCACTGTTTGTAACGGGAATTTGATCATTTTCTTCACTACTTCAATGTATGAATGTATATTCAACAATATATTGTTACAAATAAAAGGCTGAATCATTCGTTATCATTTTCTCTGAGTTAAATTTTTGGATTTTCATTTACAGTTTTTCCCTGTTGCTTAGACACAAATCTGGGAACAACTCACCATTTTCTCAAATCTTCACACACAACTTTAAAATCTCACACCTAACAGTACAAACAGCTAACTTCTGAATCCCAATTCAAACTTTGCCCTCAGACAATACAAACAAACTGTCACAAACACAGACTACATGACTGTTTTTTACACACTGTTGAGATAAATTCAAAACACTGCTATCAAATGCTTTACAAGTTTTCAGATCAATAATTTGGAACTTAGTGAAATCACAGCACTGACTAATAACTCTTTCAGAAACAAACGCTGACAAAAGAAATGTAAACCAGTACCGTTTTATGCGTTAATGTGCTTACATAATTGGACAAAGCAATACCGTGCATGCTGTTTTGGACAAAAACCTGACCTTTGAAATGTAACACTGACAAAATGTGTAAGGAAGAGTCCATGCAGAGTATAATACTTAACATTTTCAAAAGCTTTATTTCCAAAGGCAGCAAATGTACAGGTTACTCAGCAACAGTATCAGCATCAACGTTCTCATCCTCATCTCGTCTCAGGTCTGGGTCAGGCCATAATATCTCATCAACATCACACATTATGTTTGCTCTTGTGAGGCAGCGTGGAAAAAATGCCCTTGTGTGCCTTATATAACCTTGGATAGACTCCACAGACACATCTCCACAGGCGTCCAGCATTGCTTCCAGGAGGTTTTGCTGTACGTAAGAGTTGCGGTCATACACTTTCCACTGCCATGCTGAGAAAAATTCCTCAATCGGATTCAGAAATGGGAAATATGCTGGCAAAAATGAACAGTGAACCTGGGGTGGTCATTGAACCAGGTGTGAACCAGAGCAGCATGATGGAAACTCACGTTATCCCAAATGACAACATATTGGAGCTGCTCTGGTTGCCCTGGCTCCCCTTCCAGTTGAAGAATGTTATTGTGCAGCTGATCTACTGTAGTATACCACTGCACTGGAATGAAAGCTTGTGCAATGCAGATACTGTAACACTACTATACAGTACTGTATTAATGTGCAGGAGAGACGCCATATTCTACACACTGTAAAAATTCTGTACTGTATATCAGTTACCTGCACGTATTGGAATCGTTGTTCATTAACTCTGTTTGAATTCCTTTCATAAGGCACACGGTACAGCTGCTTTGTCCTTATTTGGTTCCCCTGAATGATCCGGTCAATAGTGGAAATGCTGATGCTGTCAATTCCTTGGAAGACAACCTAATCTTCAACTATTTGGGTTTGAATTTTCCTCAAATGGATGGCATTATTGGCAATTACCATATTCACCAGGGCAGTCTCCTGCTCCGCTGTGAGAAGTCTTCTCCTACCTCCTATAGATGGCCGCCTCTCAGTTCTGCAAAAATGAAAGGACCATTACTAAACTATGGTCATCCATGACTGTGGCAAAAGCTACACTGAAAACAAAGTGGGGATTCAATCTATATGCACTACAGCATTACATATATCACAGTAACAAAGCAAATGACCTGTTTTCCCTCCTGAAAGTACGAACAATGGATGCAACCGTGTAACGTCTTAGGTTTAGTTGCACTAACTGTCCAGCTTCTTTCATAGTCCTGCCATGTATGAGCACATGATGAACTAGGGTGGCACGGATTTAATCAGAGATCGCTTGTCTTAGTCTTCGTCTTTATCTTCTTCTTTTATGCTGTTGTCTTGTAATGTCAGCATTGTAAGGATCCATTGCTCCAAAGCACATGGACATTGCTCCAGGGCCCATTTAATGACCCTTTAATTCTGATTGGTCTGTTAACAATTTTGAGTCTTAAGGCTTGTACACACCGGGACGAATATCACGTGCGATTATCGCTGACGTTTCTTAAACGAAACATCCAAAGACTGTGTCAGAGAATCCAAAAACATGAACACTTGCCTCCTAAGTGAGATTACATGTTTTAAATTGCCATCTTTACATCCAAGTCACCATCTTAAATCGGCTTGCAAATTTTCCAAACCTACACAATTCTTGTTCGATCAATTTATTAGGGATAAAAGGTGGAACACCTGAAATAACTACTCTCGTTGAGGGAACAGATAGCGGCAAAACTTGAACAAACGTATCATTGATAAAGATGCCGCTTTCAATCAAAGCATGAACCAAACGTTCCTCTTTCAAAAAAACAACAGCAGCTTTGTTCATCCGAGGTGCATAAGATATATTATCATAGCCAACCTGTTCACCTACCGCAAGTAAAGCCTCTTCCATCGTGATCCTGGGATCCGTAATGAACCGAACCCCGGGTTTCCCTTCTACCTTTCATTGCAAAAACACTTGAACGAGTTGTGTTCAACCAAGTCTCAGCCTTTCTCACACAGAACAACCTCCTGGACAGCAACCAATCTGGCTTCAGAAGTGGACATTCGACCGAGACTGTCTTGCTTTCAGTTGTTGAAGCCCTAAGACTGGCAAGAGCGGCTTCTAAATCTTCTATACTTATTTTGCTGGATCTGTCTGCTGCTTTTGATACGGTGAACCACCAGATTCTCCTGTCAACCCTATTGGAAAATGGCATCTCAGGAACCGCACGCCAGTGGTTTGATTCTTACCTTTCAGATAGGTCCTTCAAGGTATCTTGCAGAGGTTAGGTGTCCAAGTCGCAACATCTAGCTACTGGGGTGCCTCAGGGCTCAGTACTTGGACCACTTCTCTTCTCTGTCTACATGGAATCACTAGGTTCTGTCATTCAGAAACATGGCTTTTCATATCACTGCTATGCTGATGACACTCAACTCTACCTCTCATTCCATCCTGATGGTCCGACGATAGCTGCTCACATCTCAACATGTCTAACAGATATTTCTTGTTGGATGACGGACCATCACCTTCAACTCAACCTGGCTAAGACAGAACTGCTTGTGGTTTCAACAAACCCATCACTTTATCAAAAGTTCACCATCCAGTTAGGCTCATCAACCATAACTCCTTCAAAAACTGCTAGAAACCTTGGAGTTGTGATTGATGATAAGCTGAATTTCTCAGACCACATTGCTAAAACTGCCCGGTCCTGCAGATTTGCTTTATACAACATTAGGAAGATCAGGCCCTTTCTTTCAGAACATGCAACACAACTCCTTGTTCAAGCTCTTGTTCTATAAACGACTAAAAACAGATCTGTTCCACCTTTATTTGACACTTTCTATTCTATTTTAATTCTACTTTATCTATATTTATCTTTTTTTTCTTCTGTTTTTTCTTCTTTTTTAAAAAAAAAACTACAAAAAACAAAAACTAGCTTTCTCTTTTTTCTATTCTATCTACTTGTTTTTCTTTGTTTGTGTGTATATGCGTGTGTGTGTGTGTGTGTGTGTCTATAATATATATATATATATATATACACCTTGCTATGTGTACTGCGTTAGGCTAACCGAGACTTGTCATTTGCACTTATATATTGTTGCTGTTTTGTTAGTTTTGACTGCTTTTATTGTCCTCATTTGTAAGTCGCTTTGGATAAAAGCATCTGCTAAATTACTAAATGTAAATGTAAAAACAATGGGTTAAACAACTCAATTTGGGCTATTTTTAACCCAAGGGTTGGGTAAGGACAGAACACATTATTTCGGCATCCGATTAATCTTTATCAATAACAACGTTTCACTCATTGCCGAATTTTGCTGTGACGAGTTTTTTTTTTTTTTTTTAATCTTGATCAACAACAACTAATTATCATGCAGCGAATTGGAGCAGCATGTGTCCGTTAGGTTATTTTAAAACCTCAAATAGCCTTCAATTTATTGGTTATAACTGCATCTGTTTCGGATGTAGAAGATTTATTTTAATGTGGATTCCAAACTCTAGTTAACCTATAAATGTGTAATATTTTTGGCCCATATTCAAGTGTTTTTGCTCATGCATGGCAGGGAGGCGCCCACGCGACCACTTGCATTTTTTCCTGATAATGAAACAACTTAAAATCAGTTTGAAAATTATTTTATTCATGTAAACTCAAAATAACAACAAAACATTTTGCTTTTGTAAAATAATGAAAACAAACAGGATGGGCTTTCTGCCGTCTCCGTGAACTGGAGCGCGTCTCAAAAAAAGAACCAAAACTCAGCATGTGGCTGTCTCACATACAGTACAAGAAAAATACGTCTACATTTTAATGAACCAATTCAAAATGAAATCAAATACTCCCTGATTATGTAATCTGTATCAAGGTTGCATGTTGTCCTTGCAGCTGACAAGAAAACATTAGTTTATTAATAAATAATTAAAATGTCTCCTTTTCCTATACATTCATAATCATCCCAGACAGCAGACAGTTTCGGCCCAGATCCGGCCCACATCTGGCCCGCATGGATTTCACATGGGCCAGATGTGGGCCGGATCTGGGCCAACACTATGTTGCTGTCTGGGATTGGGCTACTTTTGCCTGTGCTTTGTGGCTAACCTTATGCTTGTGCTTGAGCATGGAATGTATTAAAGCTTATGGATTAGTAGTTGACAATATAAGTGTGCGATTAGTTGAATAATGGCTTAAACGAACGACTACTAGATAACAAAAAAATCTTTAGTGGGTGGCAGCCCTAATAAATACCCACTAGACGTCTATGTTAAAGTTTTTAAAGCATTTTATACGCGTTTCCATAGTCAGATAAATTCCGCTTTCAGAACTGTCACGGCCGATGGACAGATGAGAACTGTCATCCGCAATGCGTCCGCATAGATTTTTCCTCTGAAACACAAAAACGAAAATTTAAACAAAATTGATTATTTTGGGTTTTGTAAAGAGCCAACCCTTCTCCATTTGGCAAATATTGTTGCTTCTGGTTTGTGCATTGTAAATTACAGAACATCTAAAAAATATTGTAATATCTATTGAGTTCTATCTCTTTTTCTTATAACACAAGACTAAAGTTCACAGTTCAGTTAATTTGCTGCCACCACCTTTGTTTAGCACGGTTAGGTCCGGGATAGGGAGTTTGATCAACTACAACCAGAATAAGGAGATAGGAATACCTTTATTAACACATTTCTAGTTTTAAGTTTGACTGGGTATCGAACATCAAACAGCAGTATAGAATTCCTCAAACACATGCTACAAAACCCCACCCGCAATTCATAAAACTCTACTCAGTAGTACATCACTTCACTCTGACACACGTTCATCAAATATAAAGGGGCACGGCAAATGTGAAAAATCACATGTATACTGCTGCGAGTTTTCTACACAAGCCTCAACACAATTTTCTCCCCCTTCCCACATAAACAAAAACCCCCAATACAATACAATACAATTACAAACAATAATAAAACCACACTTCCCTCGTCCGGTGGACCCTCCCCGCTCCCCTAAAGTACTAAATTTGCTTCTGTGAATATTAATTATTTTAACTAGTTTATCTTAGATTATAGACCAACTGCAACCAATTTATCCACTACCGCAGCCATCAACGAGCCCATCGGCAGAGTGCAATGCAATACGCGTGGCAATGTGCTCCAATGCGTTCGCATTCTAACTTTTCAAAGTCTGTGGTTAAAGTGCCACTTAGCGGTAAAAGGCAGTAAATACACACTTTTAATGTGCCGCGGCAACAGCGGCGGTAGAAGTATTATTCTGGATGAGTACCATCTGTATGCTGATTTCCACATCTGGATATTATTATGAGGTCACAGGGTCAACATGACGTGGGTGGTCGCAACCGGGGTGGGCTACGTGGGGTGGGGTAAGGTCAAAAGGTCAAAGCCATAAATATTTTTGTCATAACCTCCCTGGTACTGACTACCTACGTGGATTAATATGTTAAATGTCAATATTCTCACATTACACAAATACATTTTTAATTTATATTTTAAAATTCCTTACAGCATGCATTTTTGTCACACACATAGGCCTACTTTGTTATTCGTTACCTGTCCTTTATTTTGACAGAGAACTAGGTGGGAAAAAGATATCTGTTCACTAATTAAGAAATTGTTGCATATTTTATGAATTCTTTCCTTTATTTTAGTAATACAGTAATACTGTATAATTTCGCTCCCATTATTTAGGCCTAACTGAAACAAGAAACGAATAAATTAAACCTGGCCACGATTTACTCTATACTGCTGTGATCTGTTTCAGGCTTTCCGTATCATAACATTTTAGAAATTAATTTATTCTAATAACATTTTAGCAATTGCATTCTCAACGAGAACATCGCAGAGATTTAGCCCAAGTCTGCATTTGCTGTGCGGGCATGGCCGGACTTACCATTGGGCTTGAGTGGGCTGCAGCCCATGGGCCCCGCCTTGTAGGGGGCCCTGCCTTTGCCCATTTATGTTTGTTTGATTTGTTCGTTATATGCCAGTCAGAATTCAGAAATTATTAGCCGCATTTCCACTGCGCACGCAAGATCTAAACGGGCCAGCCGGGGCTACATCTTACAACTATGACCTTCGAGACTACAATCAAACAGCATAAACTGGTATTTATGATTATTTCACATAGAAGAAGGACACATGCATTGAATTGAATCTGCACTGATTGGTTTGTTATCACATTGCTACTTTAACCAGCTCCATTAAGCCTTTAGGCCCAAAGAGCGCACATTTAGAAAGATAATAATAAATTCTCAAATGTTCACACCTAGTTTCTTTACAGAGGAGGATTCTATAATACTATATTAATGTTCCACTAAATTATGCGATCATCTTATGAGTTTTGAGCGCTCTCTCTCGTCTTACTGCCATTACACATAGTGGGGAAGAAATGTCATCAAAATTATTTTAAATAAAAAATAGCAATTTAATGAGTTTCTGTTTTTATAACATAGCTATGCCTATGATAAATTACTTAGTCTATCACACAAACAAGAGTTGTTGTTTTTTTCTCAAATATCTGCACGATCGCAAATATACAATAAACAAAAGCTTACAGAGTAACTTTCAGACACAAAATTCCGTTTTGCTCTGTCAGAAAGAAAATAGAACAAACAGCCGAACCGCTGCGTCTCCGAACAACAGTGTTTTGTTCCTCAGCATTGCACGGACCAGCAAATGATTTAATCAGGATATAAGTAAAGTCGTTTGCAAAGTTAAATGAATCAGTTTTTTAAACGAATCGGTTGATTCAACTCACTCATTAAGACAGTAACTTGCTGCCACCTAGCAGAACCGCTGCATCTCCGAACAACAGTGTTTTGTTCCTCAGCATTGCACGGACCAGCAAATGATTTAATCAGGATATAAGTAAAGTCGTTTGCAAAGTTAAATGAATCAGTTTTTTAAACGAATCGGTTGATTCAACTCATTCATTAAGACAGTCGCTTGCTGCCACCTACTCGCGGTTGTAGTTTCATATTTAAAAAAGTAGCTTATTTCATTTTTGCAATCATTTAATATTTCTACATTCAAATGTTATATTTAAACTTAACATTTATGCACAATCATCTATGAATTTTGTTGATAGTGATTTCATTTGATTGTTAATAGCCAGCATGTTTTTTTATTTGATTTAATTTATTGATTAAATAAGAACCTGACATAAGAGGACACAGATATGACAATGACTTTTATAATACTAATAAGCCAACATCTCTGGCTTTTTTTTTTTTTTGCTCAAAGTTATTTCAGGGTTTTGATCTCTCAACTGAGAGAACACATCCTGTTTATTATATTATAATGAATATTTAATATTACATTTAAACTTTGACTATAGCCTAGACATGTTGCATATTAATTGTACTATTTATGAACCTCAAAGCATATGTTTGTGTATTTTGTGTTACTCCATAATGATGTTGTATTTGAGGGCATTTGTAGTGTAGGTATAGGGCCCAAACATAACCTCAAGCTGTGTGGGGCACAGGCAGACTGAAGGACAAATCGTCAAAACTATTTTAAATGTCATATAACATTCATTGTCAATGTTATCTTATTTAAACCCTTTATGTGTTTCACATAACTTAATTTTGTTGCTATCTGCACTGCATTCATGCAGAGTGCAAGATTTGGTTGTTCGGCGCGCATGCTACTGAGTGCGACGCTCAAGGGATGTGCTGTGGGGTTACATCATTTATTCATATTTGTCTACATATTTTTTCTTCATTACAAATCTTGTTTGTTTTTTTTATTTTGTATCATTGCATGTAAAAAATAATTAATTTTGTTATGCATATGCAAAATGTGAAACTGCAGTCTAATTCGCAGTATATAGCATTTTATAGGCTAATTATTTGTACATAATATTGAACTTAACCTGATTTGTATCTTTATTATTTAATGCATAAGTGATTTATTAAAACAAGTTTATGAGAGTCATTAAAACAAGTTTATGACTGCGACATCCGTTTAATCTTGATCAAGAACACTAATGATCAACGAATTGGAGCGGCATCACCTGTTAGATCATTTTAAAATGTCCAATAGCATTTAATTTACAGGTTATAACTGCATCTATCTCTGATGTAGACATGCGAAGATTTATTTTAATGCGGATCCCATACTGTAGAGTTAACATAAAATAAATGTGCTCTATTATTCATATTCAAGTGTATGTGCAGAAAAGTATTAATGCGCATGCATGACAGGGAGGCGCCCGCGTGATCACTTGAAACTTTTCCTGATAATGAAATAACTTAAAATAGGGGTACCTCACATACATGAAAAATATATACACAGAAAGCTTAGAATGTCTAATTTTAAACAAACCAATTCAAAACGAAAGCAAATACTCCCTGATTACGTAATCTGTATGAAGGATGCATTTCTCTCTAAAGGCGCGTCCAGTAGGCTGTGGAGATGAGAGTCAGCACTGTGAATTTCATCTTGCAGCTGACAAGAAAACATTAGTTTATTAATAAATACCCTCTAGACTTCTCTGTTAACGTTTTTAAAGCATTTTATATGCGTTTGCATAAATTCTGCTTTCAGTCCGTAATGGAGAGATGTCAAATCCTTAACCTTGATTTTTCCTCTGAAACACAAAAACGAAAATTGAAATAAAATTGATTAATTATGTTTTGTGAATGGTCAACCCTTCTCCATTCTGCAGATATTGTTGCTTCTGGTTTGTCCATTGTAAATCACAGAAAGTTTATAAATATGTTGTGTGCGTATTTCCCAAATATAAAATATAAAACACGTTCATAGACAGATACTTTTCTGATGTCTAGACTTTTCTAAATTTTCAGGGATTTAGGAAAATATAAAAAATTTATCAAATTTAATTAATAGAAAGGAACGATAAAAAGTGATCAATTTCTTAATTCATGGACATACTTTTTGGCATGTCATGGGCTCTGTATATGGGAATAAATGTGTCAAAAAAAAAAGGCCAGATAACGAATAAGTACAGTCGTGGCCAAAAGTTTTGGCAGTGACATAAATGTTGTGTTTTGCAAAGTTTGCTGCTTAAGCTGTTGTGGTGTTCATTCACATTGTTTCTAGATTATTGTGTAGAGTGATCAGATGCATTTTAAATAATTGCTAAAAGCTTAATTGGTCAAAAAAAGGAACTTTTCACAAAAAAAACAAAAACAAAAGAATGATTTTATTTTTTTGTAAAATGTTTTTTGATCCTGACACAAAATGACCAGCTAACGTTAATTGACTAATCATATCAGCAGCACATGTGAAATTGTGAATGAGAACTAGTCCAGTAAAATCACTATCATACTAAATAAATTGTAAGAGCGGACTGACAGAGGGAAGAAGCGCTTCCAATCATTGTGTTCTTGTTAGCAATGGTTACCGCCAAAGAAACACGTGCAGCCATCATCACTTTGCATCAAAATGGCCTCACATGCAAAGAAATTGCTACAAAGAATATTGCATCTGAAAGAACCATTTAACGGATCATCAAGAACTTCCTATTTACAAAGCTGTTTTATAGGCTATAGACAAAATATATATTGTATGATCTGCTTTGTAAAAAAATAAAAAGTGGTGTTAAGATGTCAGGTTATTGTACATCCAGCCTGTTATTTATAGGCTATGTTTTAATCCATTAACATATTCAAAACAGTTTTTCTGTAATGACATTCTATAATAAGAGTCTGATCTACCATGGCACACAAGGAAATATGTGACACAGATATTACGAAACCATACAAAAGTATTAAACCATAAAGTATTTCTTTATTATATAAGTCAGGGGTATTAAATTAAAGTTCCAAGGCGTGGCCTCTATATTTTCTTCCAAGCAGAGGTCCAAAAAAAAAAAAAAGTTTCACCCACTCTAGTCTCCCCATCGAACTTCAAACACATTCCAAAGAGACGTAAATGACCTCTTTGGAACCAACGGCCTGGCTGACCAGCAAACTACAACATCAGAATCAGAATCAGAATCAGAATGAGCTTTATTGCCAGGTATGTTTACACATACGAGGAATTTGTTTTCGTGACAGAAGCTTCCACAGTGTAACAGAAAGACAGTGACAGAACAAAAAACACAGATAATGAAAAATAAAAAAAATAGAAGAAGTAAATAAGGAATAAAAATATATAAATCGACAATTGTATGTGCAGGTATATTACAATAGACAGTTTTGTATGTACAGGTACTGTATATTATGTGCAAATTTTAGGTGTAGACTGAGTATGAGTGTTAGATAAATAAGTGTATGAGTGTATAAATAGTGTGTGTTCCACAGTTATTGTTAAGTGTTCATGAGATGGATTGCCTGAGGGAAGACAC
>NW_015551109.1:220794-221875 GCF_001515605.1 Sinocyclocheilus anshuiensis
AATTAATCAGTTACAATTGTATCTGGTATATGCATGTGTTGTTTGTATGTTTCCCTATTATATTAGCCTAGTTACCACTCGTTATTTGTATTAGTTAAGAACTAAATGCTTATATTCAGGTGTATGAATGTATCTCTGGTTTAATATCTTCTAGATGTTACTTTCTTGGTATCAAAATGATCTGCTCTTTATTCCTCAAACAATGATGTACACTATGGGATCATTAAATGCATCATACTGTTTGTACTATATTTTGGCTAAAACTGTACCAATCCTCCAGACCGGCCATAAACATGCAAATGGGCCATAAAGGGAGACCAAGAAAACTTCTCCCGCTCAAAAATTCACGTTGTCTACCACATCAGGACTCTTGTTCAGAAACAAAGTCAATGCAAGTAAACGTTTACAACTATTTAGATGTGTGTTTAAGTTTGAGCCCCCTTTTTAAGGCGATTTTTGATTTTTTTGATGATTCTCATTAGCTTGTGGTCAATTGATGTGAAATACTGCCATTGTTTTGCTTTTCTCTCTCTCTTCCTTACTTTACTTCATTCTGTATATATGTGTTTTGCTTGATTTAGTTGTATATTAGCTATAGTTTCATTTATTAAATCCCTTATATTCACAATTGATTGTCTCTGTGTGCTGCTCACAATTCGGAGTCACTGAATGTTGAATCTTGCTAAATTACTGCAAAATTACTGCTAGTACTGCATAATCTTTCCTTGAATTGATAAATGATTATATTGTCTGCTCGGTGGACGGACAGATCAAATAATTAACAGTTAATTCTAAGATTTAATCTAAATATTTATTATTAATCATAACCAGTTATAATTAGTCATAAATATTTCCCTTTTGAGCTGATTTACTACTCGGTGGACGGACAGATCAAATAATGGTAATATTGATTCTGCTACGGTTAATTCTACGATCTAATCTAAATATTTATTATTATGTATAACCAGTTATAAGTAATTATAAATATTTTCCTTTTGAGCTAATCTGCTACATAGCCATCTAACAACAATTTTCCCAATTATAATTACATGATTCTTTTGAAATGTTCTTAGCCTACAGA
>NW_015551109.1:222628-235946 GCF_001515605.1 Sinocyclocheilus anshuiensis
AAACAATGTAGCTACAATAAGCAAAACGTTCTCATCTTGAGCAGAAAATAAGGATAACTAACAATTTCAAAGTTTAAGTTCTATCCTAGCCATCTAACAACAATTTTCCCAATTATAATGACATGATTCTTTTTTGCAGTGTTCTTAGCCTATAGATTAATAATGCTAAATGTAGATCAGAAATGTCTTGTCACATCTGGTTTGAACAGTCAGAGTCATAGGTTATAGATAGATAAATAGATAGTATGAAAAATAACTATATTTGCAGCATTGTTGTTTTCTGCTGTGTTTTGTTGTTTCTGTTGTTGTTAAAATAACCGTGTCATCCGCAGCTATTGAACTTGGCGCCGGTGCGCGTCCGGAGAAAGAGAAAGAGCACAGAGCTGAAAGGGCTGGAATAAAGATCGTTTGGCTTTTGATAAAAACACTAGAGGATATTGCACTGAAAGATATTTACCATAAACGACCCTGAGCGCTTGTTATGTGATCTGCTTCGCTGTTTTGACGCACTACTCACTTAAAATGGTGCTGTGTTACGGCTCGAGGGCCTATCATTTGTGACATTAATGTGACTATAGTGCCAAATATGTGTTAGAACTAGGCCTAGCCTATAACACTCAACAATAAGCCACCTTTTCAATCGTTTTATTTTTTTATGGCATAATGCACACCTCCTTAAATGTAATCTAAACATTCCAAGTTAATATTCTACTTTTTCTAGGATTTCTAGGCATTTTTCATGTCGCAGTTTTAGCCTATTAATCTTGATTTCTCACAACTTATTTTGTTCAAGGTTTTATTTATTTGTTTTTTATTTTCTTTTTTTATAGTGTGAGTCAGAGTAAATTGCGATGCGAATAGAGTCTCATGAACTTGCAGCCTTGTGCAGAGGACCAACGGCCAATTCAGGATTTTTTGTTCAAAAACTTTAGCCTGTAGATTGAAATGAAAGCACCTTAATACAACATAAGGAAATTGTGTAATTTTAATGGTTTTCATAATGACTGTTTAATAACCATAACATGCAGTAAGAGCCTTTGTGTAAATTTAAATCTTTTTATTTATTTTATTTTTTATTTTTGATGCGTTAGGCTGCAGCCTACGACTATCCCACATTTTGAAATTAAAGGTCCCATATTGTCAAAACTGAGGTCTAAGGGCTATGCAACTACCATATAAGTTTCAAAACAATCAATCCACAGACAAATGCACACAGCTTGCATAAAGTAGCTGTGCCTTTTCACGAGCCGTTGTGACTTCCGTAAAAAGGTGACGTCAGAACTACACAGTACCATAAACGACCCTGAGCGCTTGTTATGTGATCTGCTTCGCTGTTTTGACGCACTACTCACTTAAAATGGTGCTGTGTTACGGCTCGCGATCCGGATGGATGCCAGGGTGCAGATGGGGTCTGCCTTTTGAATATCAGTTATATAAGTATTTAAGGATAAACGACTCGAGTTGCTTTTAAAATATCCACGAGTCCTTTTCCTTGAGTTGAGTCAAGTCTGGAGTCATTTCAGGTCGAGTCTGAGTCAAGTCTGAAGTCTATAAAAATGCGACTCGAGTGCGACTCAAGTCCGAGTCACTAACTCGAGTGCCCATCTCTGACCTCTCGTGCTTGTATCGTTGCCAAATGAACCATTCTGAGTGTCATAGCAACTGCTCTCCACTAAGTTAATGGGAAGGATCGGCGTATCATATGCACGCAAAAGTAGACCTTGGCGTGGACCAGCTCGAGTTACATTACATGCAATTGGAAAGTGTAAAGCCGTGTTATTCATTAATTCTACTTTTTCTAGGATTTCTAGGCATTTTTCATGTCGCAGTTTTAGCCTATTAATCTTGATTTCTCACAACTTATTTTGTTCAAGGTTTTATTTATTTGTTTTTTATTTTCTTTTTTTATAGTGTGAGTCAGAGTAAATTGCGATGCGAATAGAGTCTCATGAACTTGCAGCCTTGTGCAGAGGACCAACGGCCAATTCAGGATTTTTTGTTCAAAAACTTTAGCCTGTAGATTGAAATGAAAGCACCTTAATACAACATAAGGAAATTGTGTAATTTTAATGGTTTTCATAATGACTGTTTAATAACCATAACATGCAGTAAGAGCCTTTGTGTAAATTTAAATCTTTTTATTTATTTTATTTTTTATTTTTGATGCGTTAGGCTGCAGCCTACGACTATCCCACATTTTGAAATTAAAGGTCCCATATTGTCAAAACTGAGGTCTAAGGGCTATGCAACTACCATATAAGTTTCAAAACAATCAATCCACAGACAAATGCACACAGCTTGCATAAAGTAGCTGTGCCTTTTCACGAGCCGTTGTGACTTCCGTAAAAAGGTGACGTCAGAACTACACAGTCACCACCTTCAGTCACCACCCTGAGCACTGCCCACCGTCCCACCCTCCTTTTGCCAAAACCCCAGACAACATCGCGTCCATGCCATTGCTGAGCAACAACAACACGGAAATATGACAAGAAAACGCTGTTCAGTCAATGGATGTCAGGAAACTACATCATTTCACAGGCTTCCGAACTAGGGTTGGGCCGATAGACGATGCCATCATCCATCGCCGATGGCTGATAGACTTCACGATGTTGAGCCGGCATCGTGATCCTCCCCATGTAACTTCTCTCGCAGTTATATCATTGGGTAATTATACTGTTTAAAATGCGGGCATCAGGCAGGGAGCCGCTATTATGCCTGGCATTGAAACTGCTTTTGAATGCACGATTTTAGTTTCACTTTCGAGATTCACGATCGAACGTACTTTGTTTATATTATGGAGCAGCAGTACTTACCACACATTTTACAAGAGTTGATGTTTGTCAGTGGTGCTCAGGATCTGCAATTCGCCATCATTCTCAGTCATCTCTCCTTACTCTGTTTATGTGGTAAGTGAAATTTTATGTACTGTAATATAACAGGCATTAATCCGGCTGCATCCCAATACCATGTTCGGAAACAAAATGACGTGCACTACGGAACCCCTAAAGTTAATACATACGAGATGAGAGGAAAATATGTATTTCAATATTTTCTCTCGCAGTTATATTATTGGGTAATTATACTGTTTCAGTTGCGGGCATCAGGCAGGGAGCCGCTATTATGCCTGGCATTGAAACTGCTTTTGAATGCACGATCGCTTTAGTTTCACTTTCGAGATTCGCGATCGCAGAAGATTAGATGTTTTTTTCAGTGGTGCTCAGGATCTGCAAATCATTCGCAGTCATCCTCAGTCATCTCTCCTTACTCTGTGTTATGTGGTAAGTGAAATTTTATGTACTGTAATGTAACAGGCATTATGTAATGTCCGCAACCCATAAGTAAACTTCTCACACATTTTATTTTACACTATTCTCACACATTTTATGTTACATTATGGAGCCAGCATAATCTGAAATAATAGTTTGTAAACGGTTATGCAACGCTAACATGATGCTAAGGTGTTGCTAACTTGATGCTGACATCAAGTGTCAGTAGGAAAACAATAGTTACGTAGATTACTGCATTCGGTTTTTTAAAAAATACAAAATTAATTACCATTCTGAAACATCCTGTTGTAAGCGCATTTGAGGAGGTGGTTGGCTGTATCCTGTCGTCACCGATTCGGTTTCTGAGTCCGGCTCAAACATGTAAGGCCGGAAAACATTTCCCTCAGCAGTGGCCATCATTACAGGTGTTTCTATTTACAGGTGTTTCTATTTTTCTATTTGTCATAGCAGGCTACATGCATACATGTGTTACCTGTGGTTGGCCTGGCCGTGCGTCACTCAGAAAACAACAGGCCAATCAGAAGAGAGGCTTATGACTATTAATTAGACAGGCCAAAATCGACCTGTTCTTAGCAGAGCACCTGAGAAAGGAGCTGTAAAAATATATTTAGATGTTTTTTGGTACTTATACCGCAAATATATATTCTTAAGGACATCAAAACCTAAAATAAAACTCCAGAAAGGTGTATAATATGTGACCTTTAACCCTCACTGTACATTTTCTTATGATTTTTAAGGATGTTATAATGTTATATTATTATGTTATTGTTGTTTTATCTCGTTATTTGATATCCGTTTACAAAATAAAATATCATAATTTCAATCAGTTTGCAAACTTTCCCTTTGCGCCACCTGGCGGTTTCGTGAACAACTTCAACATGCGACTGACTTGCAGTTAACGCCGTGGCCCTACGGCAGCGGTCATTTTGGTTGTCCACCTACTGTATGTCCAAATCCAGCTGTCTGTCACTGATTTCAAAAAGTACACAAAGTAAAAGGTAAGTCAGTGCAGTGAGGACCATGAAATATTATTGAAAATAGTGATAGCATGCACTCTCTGCATGCAACTGCTGAAATAGAGTTAATTCTACAAAGTCAATGGCCAAGAGCCAGACTAAAAGGAACATTAATTACCATAATGGTAACATACTTCAACAACCTTTGTACATGTAGCATATGAAAGAAATAAAACCAAATTGGTTTGCAATAAGTGAATATGGTAATTCTGTTTTTGCAGTTGTTTAATCATCATCTGGTGAGATATTGATTTCATTTAAGGCTGTGTTGCTATAAGTAGTTGATGTGTTTCTGCTCACCTCTTCACCTTGTTCTGTTCTTGTTGTTCCTCTTATTCTCAGTGATTCTGCTTGTTAATCGTAGGTGTCATCACTAATGCTCAGTCATCACTTGTAGAGTGAATCTACTTTATTTCACTAACTACAACACTGCTTCAGTGTTACTTTTACTCTCTATCGATCAGGACCATGTGGAAACTGAGCAGTGTTTGTTTAACACTGGGGATTTGGGGACACTGTGCAAACATGTAACCAGCAACTTGTGTTTTTCTTTATTAAATAATTTATAAAAATTTATTTGGAAAAGTGTTTGTTCTTTAACTATAAACAAACCAACTTCAAAAGAAACATGATATGTAACACATACACAAGTTTTGTTGTGGCCTTGCTGGGATTATGCCAGCACCCAAAAGACAACAAATATTAGTCCACCAGCACACCCTACTTTATTTTACTAACTACAACACTGCTTCAGTGTTACTTTTACTCTCTATCGATCAGGACCATGTGGAAACTGAGCAGTGTTTGTTTAACACTGGGGATTTGGGGACACTGTGCAAACATGTAACCAGCAACTTGTGTTTTTCTTTATTAAATAATTTATAAAAATTTATTTGGAAAAGTGTTTGTTCTTTAACTATAAACAAACCAACTTCAAAAGAAACATGATATGTAACACATACACAAGTTTTGTTGTGGCCTTGCTGGGATTATGCCAGCACCCAAAAGACAACAAATATTAGTCCACCAGCACACCAGCATCCCAAGCTGGTCCCAGCATGCAAAACATACCTTACGCTGGTCCACCAGCACACATGCTTACCGTGCTGGGGACCAGAAAACCAGCATCCAGCATCCCATGCTGGGATCCAGCAAACCAGAAACCAGCATCCCATGCTGGGGACCAGCAAACCAGCAACCAGCATCCCATGCTGGTGTAACTCACTCAAATAATTGAGTTGATGGATTGATGGAATATTTCTGTCAATATTTCTGATAATTTTTTTCATGTATGTATTTTATTTTTCTTGCTTGATGCATAACACGTAAAGTAAATTTATTTTTTGTATACTTGTATTTAATTTTGTTGTGAAACAGAATGGTCGATGATTTCGATGGTTGCTGACGTCACTTGTGCGCGTGGCTCGCTTAATCTTATCCATCCTCACCATTACTTCTTTAAATATATGCATGAACTGTTTAATTGCATTAGGTAAGTCACAATCATTCTTATTTTCCACATATTTGTTATGCATATTAGGTTGTTAATGTAAGATTATGTGGATGATTAATTATGTTCATGAAGCGGACAAAGTGCACAAAAGGACAAATGTAAATTGTTTTTGTTATATTAGTAGAATTGTTAAACATGTTTATACAATAATTTTTGCGGAAATAATGTTGTAAGTTTAAGTTATCAGTGTTATGTGAAGTTAATGAAGTTTTGGCTGACGTCACTTGCACGCCAGCTCGTGGTGAGAGAGATGCGAGCCACATTTCGTCTGTCACTTAATCTTTTCCATCCTCGCTATTTCTTCTTTAAATATATGCCTGAACTGTTTCATTGCATTAGTGATTGGAGCATGCCGTGTGTGCTTGATGAGATCAGACTGTTTTATCGCAACGTGGTTGTTTTGGATTCACGCCAGGAGGGGAGAAACGAGTTGGATTTCACTACGAATGGATTGTGCAATCAGAGGGCTCGTTCGTAAGGAAGGAAAAGTTTCTTCATCTTCGTTCCGGCAAGGATTCTGTAGGCACTCATACACACACATTGACTGAACTGAGCCAAAAAACATTCCTACTTCATTCAGGACTTTGGTATTCATCCACATTTTGTTGTTGCCATATTATTTTTTTTCTCTTATTTTTCTTTCTTCAATTGTAATTGTTGACTGACAGCTTTACTGGTCAAGGGCTGAATTGTAATCAACTAAAGATTTTTTTTTGTTTTGTTTTGAATATGTGAAAAGGTTTTCAAGCATACTGCAGTGCAGTATAAGAAAAAAAAAGACACTGAACACAAAAAGTGCACGTTAAAACTGATTTATGTGCATGTGCCTGTTAGTGATTAAATTTAGATCTGAATTGCATCAAGTGCAGACAAATTTCATAAACACAATTTTTTTTATTATGTGTTTAGTGTGAGATACCGAACCCGAGACTCCAAATACTGTAATAGAAATGTATACATATTTGGTGAGCTTAGACCCAGTAGATATTTTTCCTCCTTTTCATTGATATAAATCCGACGTGCGGGTTACAGAATAGAGAGAAAACTTTGGCGCCCAACGTGGGGCTGCACGTGTGATCAATTTTGATCCTAACTGCTTTGAACAATTTTTTATTACTGATACATTTATTGTGTTTTATTTCCTCTTTTCTTTTCACAATGCATCTGTGCAAGCAACATAATTTTGATCCTGAGAGGTCCGTAATACTTACTAAGGTAGATCCAAACACTATTCTCACAGATGTGAGGAGATTCTTTGACCATCTTGATGAGGTGAAGAAAATAGAGTGGTTAGGTGACAGATCCTCAGGGGGGCTTCTTTGTGAATTTCAGGAGGTTACCACCCCATTAATTGCTGAAGAAGAATATTTGAATGCTGACTGCCAAAATGTATGGGGTGTTGTACCACTAGATGGTAGACAGATAAAATATGTGCGACGTGAATCTAGCGCTCCAACACCAATACCGAGAGACACAGTTCAGACTTTGGATGATATGGCGGATCAGCTGATGGCGCAAATAGAAAATTTAGCCCAACTACATTGTGTAAATGTAAATGATCTTAGCCAGCAGGTGGTGACTAAGCTTGCACACAAGGCTGGCAAGAGCCCTATAACTTCAACCCCTGCTACAAGAACATTTTGTGATGCAAGGCCACGAGTGATGCCGACTGTAGCTGCAAATTCAGCATCAAAAGTCTCGTTTGCAATCCAAGATGATGTATCCCCTATGGAAGGAAGCTTGATGCACGAAACTCCAGTCACTTTCACCATACCACAAGAGGTGCAGCGATTAGTGGTGGAACACGTGGTGAAACATGACCCCGAATAATAGGCACAAGTCCCCTCAACCCCAAAATTGAGAATGTTTTCTGGACATCACCCTAAGCCTAATGGGGAAGTCGATTTGGAACAGATGCAGTCTGTTGCTGCACTAGCGTTGGTCCGATTTGGAACTGCATGGAACAGATGCAGTCGTTGCTGCACTAGCGTTGGTCTGCCCTGATCAGGCCTACAATGCTCGGTTACCCTTACTAGTGGGTACAAATGTACTCCGCCATCTTGTTCAAGATTATAGGCTGCTGCAGGGAAATGATTACCTACAGTATCAGTGCCAACTGGATGGCTGCTTATCGCTTGTGTGACAGTACTTCGACACCTTGTAAACGGGCACAGCACACTACCCCAGTTAGACTGTCGGGCAGGAAGTCTGTAACTATCAGTAAAGGGGAAAAGTGTGAGGTGTGTACCGAGTGAAAGATTGTGGCATGAATAAGACGATGATTATTGACGAGCCCTTGATGCATCACATTCCTGGTGGTTTAGTTGTGGAGTGTAAATTGATACAAGCAGAGCTCTGTGCACGGAATAAAATCAAGATAGTCATCCGAAATGTTTCAGATCACAGTGTGACCCTACAGTGTTGAGTGGTGGACTGGACTGTGCCTCTTTTTGATGATACTGGCACTTCACAAGCCACCACATGCCTGATGGCAAACCTTTTGTTTAAGACAGAGGATCCTGTGACTCTGGACTTTGGTGACTCTCCTATTTCTGGGGAGTTCAAAGCTCACATAATTGAAAGAATAAACTGGGAAGTGTCAAGTGCGTTCGTCAGACATGATCTTGATGTGGGACATGTGTCAGGTGTAGCACATCGGATAGAGCTGATTGACCACATCCCTTTTAAAGAGCGTACCCGTTGGGTCTCACCAGCTGATTTTGAAGATTTGAGCAAACATCTGTTAGATTTGCTTGCTAGTGAGATCATTGAGGAATCTAACAGTCCTTACGCTTCCCCAGTTGTACTGGTGAGGAAGAAAAATTGAGATTTAAGAATTGTGGTCGATTATCGCAAACTCAATAAACTGACTAAAAGAGACACATATCCTCTCCCAAGGATTGAGGAGACGTTTACTTGGTTGTCAAGTGGTTTTCGGTCCTAGATTTAAAAAGTGGATACTATCAGATGGAGGTAGAAGAAAGTGACCGTCCCAAAACAGCATTCACTACGCCATTTGGAAACTGGCAATTTGGACGTTTACCCCAAGGACTGACAAATTCTCCTGCAACGTTTCAAAGAACCATGGAGAAAGTCATGGCAGGTTTGAATTTGCAGGAAGTCATAGCTTTTCTTGATGACTTAATAATTTTTTTCTGACACACTTGAACAGCATGAGGATAGGCTCATGAAGGTTCTCCAACGGATTTCTGCTTTTGGACTGAAGTTGGCACCTTCCAAGTGTAGATTTTTTCAAACTTCTGTCAAATATCTAGGGCATGTTATTTCTGCCCAAGGTATACACCCCGATCCAGACAATATTTCTGCCATAAAGGAATGGCCCATTCCGAAGGCTGTCAGGGATCTGAGGGGATTCCTCGGTTTTGCCGGATAATACAGGCGTTTTGTCGAGGGCTATTCCCGGATAGTTAAGCCGCTGAACGTCCTACTTCAAGGCAAATTTTCCACTAGATGGTTATCACCATCTTATCGTGTTAAGGGTAAAGCACAGTCGAAATGAGATGATGAATGTCAAGTTGCATTTGACACTATCATTCAGAAGCTTACAACTGCGCCTGTTCTGGGTTTTGCAGATTGGAAGTTACCCATATTCTTCACACTGATGCCAGCGTCAATGGCCTTGGTGCCGCTTTATATCAGGTTCAAGATGGAAAGGCTAGAGTGATCGCCTATGCCAGTCGCGGCCTGTCGAAAAGTGAGAAAAACTACCCTGTGCACAAGTTAGAATATTTAGCCCTTAAATGGGCTGTGTGCGAAAAATTTCATGATTTTCTGTACGGCACAAAGTTTACCGTGCTAACTGACAACAACACGTTAGTGTATGTGCTTACGACGGTTAAGTTGGATGCGGCTGGCCATAGGTGGCTCGCAGCTTTGTCAATGTACGATCTTGATATTAAGTACAGAGTGGGCAAAACTACTGTAGATGCGAACAGGCTATCTCGACGTCCTCAAGAACCACTTACTGACGACGCAGAGACCATCCAGATAGATGAACGAATTGCAAGTTTGTTGAGCAAAGCAGAATGTGCATCTACTGAGTTTGAAAAGTTTGGTCAGGGAGAGATCAAAGCTGTGTGTTTGCCACACTCTGTATCTTGTGATTTGCATACTCTACAGCAGTGTGAGGAGGGAGACTCGCTGGAAGGCAGGGTTATCCTGAATGTGGCTGTGGAAATGTTACTTTGCGATGAAGATGTAGTTCCTGATGATTTGATAGATCCTGAAGTCTTGCCTGGACAGACTGCTCTACCTAGTATGACTCCAGCTGATTGGTACAAGCTACAAAGAGAGGATGTAGCCATCGGAAGGGTAATTAGTCTTGTGGAGTCTGGGGAAACTAACTCATGCAGATAGACTCAATGAGTCGAAATAAGTGAGTCTAATGCTGAGGGAAAGATCCAGATTAAGTTTACTAGATGGTGTGCTGTACCGTATGGTATCCGATCAGTATGGACAAAAATATGGGCAGTTGGTCGTTCCCCCGAGCTTCAGAGACAGAGCTCTTGAAGGAGTTCATGATGAAACTGGGCATATGGGTTATGAAAGAACTTTGGAGCTTGCACAAGCCAGGCTTTATTGGCCTAAAATGGCAGAATATGTGGAGCTAAAGTGCAGAACTTGTTTGCGATGCATTAAGAGAAAGGCCCGTGCTCAAAGGGCTGCAGAGCTAGTGAACATCAAAGCTTATGCTCCCTTGGAGCTAGTCTGCATTGATTACCTTTCATTAGAGCCAGACTCAAGTGACACCCGTAACATCTTAGTCATCACTGACTATTTCACAAAGTACTCTTGGGCATTTCCTACAAAGGACCAAACGGCCAAGACTGTGGCCTCTGTGTTGTGGGAGAACCTGGTTGGCCATTTTGGTTTCCCAAAAATAATACATTGTGATCAGGGGGCCAATTTTGAGTCTGAGCTCGTGAAGGAGTTGTGTACAATAGCTGGGGTAAAATCCTACACTACACCTTATCACCCATGGGGAAACCCAGTAGAAAGGTTTAACCGAACCCTTCTTGATCTACTGGGAACCCTGAGTGATAAGAAAAGGGAACATTGGAGAAAATATGCCCGTCCCCTAGTGCACACATATAATTGTACTAGGAATGACACGACTGGTGAGTCTCCTTTTCTTTTAATGTGCGGACGCCAACCTCGTCTTCCAATTGACCTTTGCTTTGGGATCATCCCGAAGGGGTATAATTCCAAAACTCACACTCATTATGTCATTGAGCTGAAGTGAAGCTTGAGGTACGCCTACCAACTGGCTGTTCAAAATGCTGAAAAGAGGCAATTGATGAATAAGGCCAGATGGGATAAGAAAGTTACAGCTGCTTCGGTTGACGTTGGCGATCGTGTCCTAGTAAAGAACGTCAACATTC
The DNA here is from genome assembly GCF_001515605.1 of Sinocyclocheilus anshuiensis. Classification (NCBI taxonomy): domain Eukaryota; kingdom Metazoa; phylum Chordata; class Actinopteri; order Cypriniformes; family Cyprinidae; genus Sinocyclocheilus; species Sinocyclocheilus anshuiensis. Next base: position 233,847 of record NW_015551109.1, read on the forward strand.
GAAGAAAACACAAGATCGCAGGGAATCCACTGTATATGTGGTGACAAAGCAGCTAAATACAGAGATTCCTGTTTACGTCGTTCGGCCTGAGAATGGTGATGGCCCTGAGCGTATTGTGCAGAGATCTTTTGCTCCCATGTGGGTTTCTTCCAACTAGTCCATCTGAGGATGATGAAGTTCCCACAGTTGCAGAGACATGTCCACGCAGACTGCGTAAAAGTGACTTAGAAGAAGATCGTTGTGGTGAAATTGTGGAAGCTGAGAGTCCACATATGTCTCTGAATCCTCATGCCCCAGAGTTTCAGTTGGGGACAGCATCGCAAGACATCCCTGATTCCTTCTTGAGTCACAGTGTGTCAAACAAGCACGAGGTTTAAATGAACCCAGGTGACTCGCTAAAAGATGAACTTGTTGAGAGCGAGATTGAAGAGGGTTGTTCTTTAGCGGAGGAAGGTGCTGATGAGTCAGTACAACATGAGTTGAGTGCTGAAGAGAGACATGATTCTCTTGTTGGGCTGAGAAGATCCCAAAGAGAAAAGAGACCCCCAAGAAAATTGAAGGACTATGTTTGTTATTCCTGCTTCCTGTCTGACGTGCTGCTGGTTTGTGATTGTAGCTCTGTGTAGCCTCGCATTTCTGTAGAATCTCTATCTATACTATCACTCTCTGTTGTTTAAAGTGATAAAATATAACTTAATTCCCACCATATTTCTGATATTATCTTTCAACCTAATCTGATTAATTTGATTGTTCACTTTTATTCTAAAACCGCGAGTGCAGCGCACCTGCAGAGCGTTAGCATTCGTTAGCCGGTTAGCTTGTCATTAGCGTTTACGTTTGCGCCTATTGCTGTTTTTTTTTTCTCTCTCTCTTTTGCTCCGTTTATTTTCTCTCTCGCTCTGTTTTTTTCACAAGTTCATCAAACAACTGTAGTAAGTAAGAATCATTCATCAATCACGGTGAGTAATGGCTTCTTCTCCTGCTATTGTTGTTTGCACCGCTTGCCACATGTATAGTTTATCTCTCTCTGTCGGTGACGAGGGATTCACGTGATAAATGCAGGGAAATAGTTAGGCTGACAGAGAAGATTTCAGAATTAGAGACACGCATCCAAACTTTAATTGAGGACAGTAAGAATGTGAGGGCTCTAAATACAGCTTAGGATGCGACTAGCTCAGGGAGTCCTGTACATTGTTCGGTTCCGGTTACAATGCCTCTGCAGCAGGGCAACTGGGTGACTGTGAGGCGGCATAGTCATGGGTCAAAACACCGCTCTACCGTTCCGATCAAAACATTAAACAGGTTCTCCCCACTCAGTGACGCACCCACTGAGAAACCTGATCAAAGTGCTCTAGTTATTGGTGATTCTATTGAATGGAACATGAAAATAGAGACACCAGCCACCATAGTCCAATGTCCAGGAGCCAAAGCGCCTGACATCTTGGCAAATTTAAAAGTGCTGGCTAATGCTAAACGTAAATACATGCCCGCAGAATAACATAGGTTTCATAGACAATTGGACGAGTTTTTGGGGCAGACCTGACCTGTTGAAAATAAATGGTCTTCATCCCGCCATAGTCTTAGAGTTTGTACTTGACTAACTGGGGCCCAGATCAGGAAGCAGACAGACTGGCTAAACCGACCGTCTGCTAGCCGCTTCATGTCACAGAAATCAGTTAATTCTCAGCACATAGAAACTCTTTCACCTAGATATCACACTATAGAGACTGTGTCACGTAACAATGAAATTTATGTTCAACAAATAAAAAACATGTAATACGGATAAACAAATGATAAAGCTTGGCTTAGTGAATATCAGGTCCCTTTCTACAAAAGCACATTTTGTAAATGATATGATCACTGATCATAACCTAGATGTGCTCTGTTTGACAACAGAGCTCAAACCTGATGATTACATTATTTTAAATGAGTCTACCCCCCAAGTGTACTGTTATAAACATGAGCCACGTCCAAAAGGTAAAGGGGGAGGTGTTGCTTCAATTTATAACAATGTTTTCAGTATTTCTTCAAGTATAACTCGTTTGAAGTAATGGTGCTTCATATAACATTATCCAGAGAAGCACATGTTAATGATAGATC
>NW_015551109.1:237954-239012 GCF_001515605.1 Sinocyclocheilus anshuiensis
CTAGAAATATGGCACATAGTCTTAGAGTTTGTACTTGACTAACTGGGGCCCAGGTCAGGAAGCAGACAGACTGGCTAAACCGACCGTCTGCTAGCCGCTTCATGTCACAGAAATCAGTTAATTCTCAGCACATAGAAACTCTTTCACCTAGATGTCACACTATAGAGACTGTGTCTGTTCCGCAAACTAGAAAATACAAAAAACGTAACAATGAAATTTATGTTCAACAAATAAAAAACATGTAATACGGATAAACAAATGATAAAGCTTGGCTTAGTGAATATCAGGTCCCTTTCTACAAAAGCACATTTTGTAAATGATATGATCACTGATCATAACCTAGATGTGCTCTGTTTGACAACAGAGCTCAAACCTGATGATTACATTATTTTAAATGAGTCTACCCCCCAAGTGTACTGTTATAAACATGAGCCACGTCCAAAAGGTAAAGGGGGAGGTGTTGCTTCAATTTATAACAATGTTTTCAAAATTATGCAGCCAAGCGATGATATCTCAGATCACATGGTTTGTACACATTTTTACCAATAAATTTCCACGACTTTTCCATGACTTTTGAGACAATATTCCTAATATGACCTAAATGTTCCATTATTTTACAATAAGAATAAAAATCTGTTCAAATTATCATAGTATATGTTAACTAAAATGAATGACTATTAATGCTACTTGTTTGCTTTCTTGTTTTAGTAATAAGTACAAGCTGCAACTGCGCCAGACGTTACTCCACATTTCACATATCACATCACTGAATATTATCATTTATTTAACTGTGCGGCCAGGATGGCCATTTTGGTGTCATTTTGTGTGTATTTTTGCTGCTTAAATGCAACAAGCTGCGCTTTAGAGCCCTGCATTTCAGCCCGAGCCCAACGGCCCCAACTTATTTATGGCTTCGGGACAATTTTCACGTCATAGCTCAGACACGGGCCAGGCATCAGGCTTGCTTCCTCCTTATTTTTATATTTTAGATATCCATCAATTATTATGGTGATGACAAAGATTTGCCGCGCTGGTGGAAACAACACGAGACCGTGCTA
>NW_015551109.1:242613-242819 GCF_001515605.1 Sinocyclocheilus anshuiensis
GGGCAGGAATCTCAGAGCCTGTGGAACATGTCAAATTCAGTCTCTGTTTTCCAGTGGGCTGCTTATTTGCTATGGCTCTTTTTGCAACAGGTTCTTTTGCACGGTTATTCTCACATTTGAAATAAAATAGTAAGCATGCTGTTTACACAAACTACATTATTAACATTATTGTGATGTTCACTGATACTAGTACTAATTTATCGAAA
>NW_015551109.1:242924-244482 GCF_001515605.1 Sinocyclocheilus anshuiensis
GCAAGAGTGGTGTATTCCCCACAGTACCTTAGTATAGTATGCATACTTCATGAGAAAACAGAATGCCAATTCTTACATTTTAACACTATCAAAAACCCAAATAATATTACCACATATTCTAGGAATAATACAATTACAATTACTATACTGTGCACTTACTCAGTAGGATTTTCCAGCGAACTCAAAACTGAACGGCATGCGTGTGCCTTTCTTGTGCAAGATGCCAGTGATGCAGCCACAGTCCCAAACAAAAACTGAAACAGTTTCAAACATTTCAGCTCATTACTCTATAAGACACAGGTATAACACATTCAAAATATTTACACCAGAGCAGAATGACATTTAGATGCTGTGAATGTAACTTAATAATGTTTCACTTGATTATACATTTAGTCAGGAATTATAGTTTGGAGAAAGTCTAACTAGTAAAATGTGTACAAGTTATGGGAAAACTAATACAAGTAGGTTAATAAAAAAGACTTACTCATGTTTATGATCACTGCTGGATCAAGCCGCTGCATTGTTTTTTCCTGAGGTAATCCAAAGCTTCTTGAGGTGAATTCTGTCTTATTCCTCTCAGCGCTACGCGAACAGTAAAATTAAAAAAACTTGAGGTCTTGCTGCTTTGTTTGCTGTGATGTGGGCGTTTACACGCCACGTGCTTCACGTGGATGATTATAATATCTATAGCGCGCTCAGCGCGTGGGCGTGGTCGCATTAGATATAATGAAGGGAGACGTGAAAGACTGGACATCGCGTTGGTTTCATATGGATTACTAATTTAAGTTCTTTTCAGTGTTATCAGGAGAAGATGCCACAAAACGCATATCCACGTTTGTCGACCCCAAAGGGTTAAATGCAACAAGCTGCGCTTTAGAGCCCTGCATTTCAGCCCGAGCCCAACGGCCCCAACTTATCTATGGCTTCGGGACAATTTTCACATCATAGCTCAGACACGGGCCAGGCATCAGGCTTGCTTCCTCCTTATTTTTATATTTTAGATATCCATCAATTATTATGGTGATGACAAAGATTTGCCGCGCTGGTGGAAACAACACGAGACCGTGCTACCGCGACTGTCAAGAGTGGCTCGGATGGTGTTTAGTGTCCAGCAGCAGCGAGTGCTGGAAGAGTTCCATGTTAAAGCGCACGCAAAGCTTGCCGCAAAACACCAGCAAGTAATTACCATGATGAATGCCCCAGGGGAAATGGAATATTCGCAGGGTTTCGGTTCATTTTTGTGAAGCGCTCCTGCTCAAGACCGAGACAGCAGAAAGCGTATCCTGTTTGTTTTCTAAAAAAGCACAACGTATGCTGATATTGTGAGTGCACACAAATAAAAGTAGACCCTTAACAGTCCCGAATGATGTATTACTCTTACCTTTATGAGCAAAAATGACGGTTGTTTCCACTGTTATAAGAAAAAAATGCAAGTGATCATGCTGGCGACTCCATGTCCTGCAAAGCGCGCTTTAGCTTCTCTGCACAAACGATTGGATACGCGCCTAATAGCACACATTTATCTAGGTTAACCATTTAAACTAACATTGTTTTTTAA
>NW_015551109.1:247284-248551 GCF_001515605.1 Sinocyclocheilus anshuiensis
ACATCCTGGCATCGTGACATTTAGATGCTGTGAATGAAACTTCATAATGTTTCACTTGATTATACATTTAGTCAGGAATTATAGTTTGGAGAAAGTCTAACTAGTAAAATGTGTACAAGTTATGTGAAAACTAATACAAAGTAGGTTAATAAAAAAGACTTACTCGTGTTTATGATCACTGCTGGATCAAGCCGCTGCATTGTTTTTTCCTGAGGTAATCCAAAGCTTCTTGAGGTGAATTCTGTCTTATTCCTCACAGCGCGACGTGAACAGTAAAATTAAAAAAACTCGAGGTCTTGCTGCTTTATTTGCTGTGATGTGGGCGTTTACACGCCACGCGCTTCACGTGGACGATTATAATATCTATAGCGCGCTCAGCGCGTGGGCGTGGTCGCATTAGATATAATGAAGCGAGACGTGAAAGACTGGACATCGCGTTGGTTTCATATAGATTACTTTATCACAGAATATTTGCTTTCGATAAGACTTGCTTAGTTTAAAAGTAGACATGTCAAGCTTTCTATAGATATATCTCTCGTGTCTCTTTGTTGAGTATTTGCTGAGTTACAGTTCATTTTAATGACGCGTTTCTAAATAAAGATCACGCAGACCAAGGCAGCAGACTGCGCACCTTGTTTGTTTTCTTTATTTTATAAATGCACAAAGTTTTGTTGTTATTATGTGTGTATACAAATAAAAGTAGACCATTTACAGATTCGATTGATGTATTGCTCTTATCTGTAAGATCAAAACTGAAAGTGTAATTTAAGTTCTTTTCGGTGTTATCAGGAGAAGATGCCACAAAACGCATATCCGCATTAGTCGACCCCAAAGGGTTAAAGGACAATCGCACCATTGGAAGAGAGAAAGAGAAAAAAGACACGGGCTCCAGTCGGACTTGGGCAGTAATTCTGATAATCTGTCGGATAAGGGCCAGACTTGGGCATATGTTTGAGGCCCGTGCAGGGTTCTGCTGAGCTTATTTGGTAGCAAACTCAATTTGGTACTGGCAAGGTGGCTTTATATACGCACGAGTGCACTTTGGATGTGACTGCGCACCGCCTCTGGAGCGCGCAAGTACCGAATTGCCAGAAGTCATAGATCCTCTTCTGGCTAATATTAATTCATCATTGTCATTAGGATATGTCCCAAAAACCTTCTAACTGGCTGTTATTAAGCCTCTCATCAAAAAAACACAACTTGACCCCAAATAACTAGTTAATTACAGACCGATCTCGAATCTCCCTTTTCTGTCCAAGATACTAGA
>NW_015551109.1:248976-249348 GCF_001515605.1 Sinocyclocheilus anshuiensis
GAAAAATGGTATCTGTGAGGATTTCCAGTCAGGATTTAGACCGTATCATAGTACTGAGACTGCTCTAATTAGAGTAATGTTTCTCTAAAAATATTATCAGAAGTAGTCCCTACCCGGGACTAAACGTCATTTTGATTGATGGCTTTGACCTTTTGACCTCATAATCATATTCATAAGTGACCTCCGAGTCAACAATTTGATCTCACAATGATGTCACCATGAGCTCACATTATTCTCATGGTGTCTTCCTGGCGTTGTGAGACATATATGCAGTGAATCAATCTTCATAATGTTTCACTTGATTGTACATTTAGTCAGGAATCATGGTTTGGAAAAAGTAACTAGTAAAATATGTACAAGTTATGTCACAGT
>NW_015551109.1:249496-267501 GCF_001515605.1 Sinocyclocheilus anshuiensis
TACTCACACCGTGAGGATCACAGTATGAGGATCGTGTGAACTCACAATGATTTCATATACTACTCACACCGTGAGGATCACAGTATGAGGATCGTGTGATGTCACTGTGATCATAGCATGATGTCACGTGTTGACTGGGCTCTGACCTCATAATAATTTCCATACGCGAAAATCAGCTAACGTGAAATTCAGACGTCAACCTTTCAGCTCCGGTGAGGAAATTCCGCTCTTTGTACAGATGTTTGACCATGTCCGATGATGACAAAACCATAAATGAATTCCTGAGGAATGTTTTTGAAGATTTTATGGTCCATTCCCACATCTGGGGGTTTACCCATATGCGGACCACATGTCGGCTGCATTCGAAGGTACACTTAGATAAATAGACCCAGGCAATTCTGTGGAAAATCAGAAAAGACCTGTGAAATACATAGACATGGACGGTTTATACTCACCTAAAACTCCTGAGAAGGAATGGGATGAAGAGATGATGGAAAATCTGACTTTGGCTCAGAGAAAGCCGTACAACGGTAATTTGTATTTGACAAAGTTTCTCAACGAAAATACGGATTGTGTGAGAGACTAATTTTTTCTGATCAGTGGACGCATATTTGGCTACATATTTAACAAATTGTCTCGAACGGTTACGCTCTACCCATCTGACGAGACCAACGAATTTGTACAGGTTCAAGATCCCTGCCTGATATTTACTGATAAAGACTGGCAATTATCTTTCAATCGTATCTGGAAAGATCTGAATGATTGTGGAGAAGAACCTTTGTACGTTGCGGAGCGGGACGGGGTGGCCCCGAATATCCGGTACCGAGTGGTTGGTGATCACGCCCAAAAGAACCCGGATGATTGCGTGTACATAATCGCCTGCGAAGACAAGACAAAGCTTAGCGTTCGTTCGGGCGGTGACCTGCATAATGAATATCACGAAATGTTCACCCTGCAATTTTTGTTCAAGTGGTGCGATCTGCATCTGCTAAGTGCACTTTTTTAAAACCGATATCCGTTTTACAGACTTTTATTAAAAACATTTCAAACACTAGGCATACACAGTATTTAAAGATCATGAAATGACATCGTTAAAATTCCAGCCATTGTCTTCGATCGAGAGTCTGCGATTTGAAGGTAGGCTCATCTGTCCGCAGAGCCATAGCTTGTGAAATTCTCTTTTTGACCGTCTTTTTATAAGGACGCACAGGTTCCGCCGTGTGAGAGATCGCTCCAGGCTTGCTTTTTAAAGAACTAATCATACGTCTAACATGGTGATTCGGTACGGTAGAAAACGGGATGTTTAATTCAGCAAACGATTGTAGAAACTCCGACCATCCTAGAGGTCTCCTTTCATCTCGGACCTGGTGCGGCGCTGTAACATTTTTTAACAAATCGAGCATGTGCAAACCTGGTATGGCTTTACCTTTAAACACAAATTCACCCAACCCGTTCCAAGCGCTGAGTCATTTAGCTTTAGATATTTTGTCTAATATGTATCGACTGTTTTTCACGCTTCTCGACGGCACGTTCTTCAGAACTTCGGCTACGACGTCTTCCGAACCCTCGTCATCTTGGGCGGTAGTAGCGGCGCTATTGTCTTTATGACCAGGGTCATGATTTGGTAAAGTGAGTGTTAAAACAGCACTCTCACGATCGCCTTGTTTAACGTTCGTCAAAAACCTTGTTAGGATGTTTGAGTAAAGTTTGGCTTTTTCACGTTGATCCAAATCGGTCCTGAGTAAAATATTCCTTATGGCCGTATCCAGATAGTTCTCTACGACCTGTTGAATGTTCTCGCGAGGGCTTCCGGATTTCAATATCTCCAGTTGGTTCTGAGGAACGAGATACATCTTCTCGGCATATTCCATGCTCAAGCCTGTCTAGACGATATTAAACTGGAAATAAAGGGTACCGCGACGCTTAGGAGTGGTAAAACAAAGCCACCGTTCTGGTTGAAAACGCGGCACGCCAATTCTTGGTGGCTATACCAATTTTCTTATTGGCGAGAAATTTCATTTCCGATTTTCTCCTTTTCAGTTTTTGGTACTGCTGTCGGTTGATCGGAATTGTACCGTAAAGGTTGTTTAGTGCTACTTCTAGAGTGCTAAAATGAGTTCATTGGACAACGACTGTAAAATAAGACAACGTTGTTTAGGCGTAGCTTTATGTAGCATCTTTAGCAGAGGTAGATGTTTACAAAGCTTGGCGGACATGACGAGTGATCAGGTTCTTCTTTTCTTCTGGAGGTAGACCACTTGGCGATCGGAAAGCAACCCCGTTCTGAGCCGATATTGTTCCAGTGTTTTTGCTTTATAGTCTATCATAAGGTATCTGTTAGGCTGACTCATAGCGTCTTGATAACACTCCATAAAGTATTTCGCATTGGTCGGATACATCTGCTTCGCTAAAACCATTAGTGTTCAAGCTGATGGTTCTGCTTGATTTACCTTGAGCGAATCAATTCTGTACTATATAAATAGCACTAAGATTACGGTCATGTACAAACTGTGTGAAGACTTTTTCGACCTGAGTGTTTCCACTAGCTTCACTCATCATATCGTCCAAAATCAGAAGAATAGCTTTATTTGGAGGTAGTAAATGATCATCATTCAGAGATGTTGGTATTCCTTCAACAAATTTAATGTTGTACAATTTAAGCAGACCATCGTACAGAGATTGCCAACAGTTGTAAATATAAACAATGTTTTCAATTTCTTTAGAAATAATATTTATACCATTTTCCATCAGTCGTTTTACAAAATAGGTCTTGCAACTATTGGACGGTACACTTATCACACAAGAAAAAGGGTGCTGGAGTCTAAAGTCAAACTCGGAAGCATCCCAAACCCCTCTATGCATCATCCAATCAGTAGCCATAAGGAAGAGTGTTGAAATCGGGTAAAAGTCTGCACTTATTAAACACCACTTTGAACCTTTACTCGACTGACTTGTTGTGCAGTGTGAGATGCTTTTTATCCCTCACAATGTTTTCAGCACGAGCCAGGATGTATTGTGTATCGTCGTGAGACGTCACATAGCCATTAACCAGACCAATCAGGTAATCTAAGCGGATAGCTTAGGAATTTCTAGCATTCAGCGTTATACCCGTAGCCTTCATGCACACTTTTCCTTTGGCCGTACGATAGCTATAAGATTTTGGGCCACTAGAACTGAATTCTGTGATGTAATCATCTGCCCCTATTTCGTCCGTCAGCTCCCCCAAATGATCCTCCAGAGGAGACATCCAGTCGCCGTCCCTAGACACAAAAATTACGCTGTCGGTGTCCAAGTGTAATACTCGGTCACCGAGTTTGTCCATCAGCTCGTACAGCTCCAGTCGGGCGTGAGCAGTTGTAAAGGCACCTATAAACATGTTAATGTTGCGCGTCTGATGAACATCCCCTTTGGGGGGACGATGCTGGACAAGCGCTACGTTGTCTGAGACGAATGTGAAGTATTTCAGGGTATCGGTTTTACCGAAAACGATACTGGTGAATTCTTCAGGGTCTTTCACGAGGATGGTTTGTGCTAAATCCTCCCTCATAGAGAATCTCCCCCATAAACTATTGAGCAATAGCTTGTTTATAGACCTCTGAGCGGGGTTCTGACTAATCTTTTTGGGGTCGAGATGAATTCCCTCTTTTTCATAATATTCGCGGATCTAAGACGCTTTGTCGGCATCCGTGATCATGTTTGACAGATAGCCGGATGCTTGCTGCTTCAAACGTAAAAACTTCTTTACGTAATCGCAAAACAGCGTATCCGTCCTTTGCGGGAAATGCCAAACTTCATCGATCTTGGCCACAACGTAGCCCTTCTCGATCGCTTTTAAAAGCTCGATACTGACCCAACACCCCGAGAGAGCCCTCTCCTCATCCGTGTGGTTACAGCTTGACGTCTGGTTTTCGGCGTGAGCGCAGGTCCGGCATAAAGGGAACATGAGTTTTCCTACGCATCTGTAAGGCAGAACCGGGTGGAGTAATTTGCGCGGGGGGTACACGGTGGCCTTGATAAATCCGTAATAATTATCAATCGGTTCAAAATCGTTATAAATGATTTGGGGGTGACCGATTGGATAGTTTTTCCTAGCTTGGCAGAAGGGGTATAAGCTGGTAAAATCGACGTAACTTATTTTCTCCACTTCGGTCGTTTTGTGATAGAGTTTATACGCATTAGTTCTTCTGCCAAAAAGTGCCTCTCTGGGCTTCAGTCTCTCGGGTGCCGAATAAGTACTCATAATCTCCATCACCGAGGGGTCAGTCTGTTTCATTTAGTTCCATTCACACTCCCACAGGATCTCTATGTTCAAGTCCTACGCATTTTGCAGAATTTCGACCTTTTCGTCAAACCGTCTTCTGAGAACGCCGAAAGGTTCGCCCTGACAAGGGGTGGGTATTATGGGGCTCAAAGTGGCATTCGTGTCCGTGGAATAAACAACCACTGAATTATATATAGAATGCAAATATAGAAGCTGTTACAAATTATTCGGATACAATCAAAGATATAAAGTATTCAAAGATGGTAAATCAGTCACAAAGCTGTAACGGTACAATCAGAGCTGTAAAATAACATTAGATGTAGATGCTGATTACAAAGTATTCAGATATAAATGCATTCAAAGGTAAAAACATAATAGTAAAAGCACGCAACATAATCAGAGCTGCATAGTATTTAGATAAAAAGAGATTAACATATAGAAGTTACAAAGTATTTGGATAAAAATGCATTCAAAGGTAGAAAAATAATAGTAAAAGCACACAACATAATCAGAGCTGCATAGTATTACTGCATAGGACACAGACACATGCAAATATAGAGGCTGTTACAAAGTATTCGGATACATTCAAAGATAAAAAGTATTCAAATGACATCAGATCAAAAAAAAAAAAAAGATATTGGTTATAAAACTAATTACAAAAGTATCATCTATCGAGGTTGTAGACAACCATTAATCGCACAAAGCAAATTAACAATCAGCGTTCTCTCTCTCAGCTGTGTTTGTAATGCCTCGTGAACCGATGTGAAATTTTCAAACATTTGTGTTTGCAAGCAGCGCAGATGAATCTCTATCGCTTGATGTAAATTACCTTGTAGTTCATGAAACCTAGCGTCCATGCGGTTATGAAGGTTGTTGAAGAAAGCTGTCTGCCTGTTATGAAGTTCATTGAAGAAAGTGTCCTGCCTGTTAAGCAACTCTTCGTGCAAAGTGTCAAATCTTTCATTTACACCATCATTCTGCGGGTCATTCCGACGGTGCTCTGGCAGCAATTCAGTTTCCTCCTTGGACGCTTCGTCAAAAGCGAATGGTGTTTGTCTACCCCTCTGCGACGGATTTTAGCTGTGATCACTTGTCCAACTGGCTCTTTCCCACTCGTTTATTTGCATCTCGGTCCAGTTAGCAGCATTGTCCGTGCCGCTGGGTGATCTGTCTGAATAGAATAATAGTAGTTTAAATAATTAGAATATTAAAATTAATAAATTAATAGGTCATTAAAATCGTGACATAAAATCTAATCATTTTTTAAATAACTGTTTTAATGTAATATCTATTACTGCTTTAAAGATTTATAGTTATAACTATCAAAATTTTCTTTGTTAAATAATAAAAGTATGAAAAATTATAATCTAAAAATAAATATGAAAAGAATACCTTGATTATCTCAGGTTCGGTATCATCGATGGTTCTGTCGGGCTCTGATGAACTATCTGTATCGAATAAACAGAGGTTAAAAAAACTGTTTCCTGTTGTACTTATTTAAAGCAGAAGCACGGTTAAAAAGTTAATCAGCAACCACAGTATTTAGCGGTAGCTTAGCAACCACAAACACACGCCGGCTCCACGTGGACACCCCACGCGCAAAATGAGATACAAAGCCAAAAGAAGTTTAATTTTTAAAAGTATAAAATGTTTACTTTACCATTTTGGGAGTCCTGCTGACCAATCAACTGCACATCCGCTAGAAATAAAGACAGTCATTTTCTGTTGTAATTATTTAAAACAGAGGCACGGTTAAAAAGTTAAATAGCATCCACAGTATTTAGCTGTAGCTTAGCAACAACACACACACACGTGGAAATGCGGCGTGCAGAATGAGATACAAAGCCAAAAGAAGTTTTACTTTTTAAATTATAAGACGAATATTTGTACCATTTTGTGAGACTTGTTCCTCAATCAGCTGTACATCCTCTAGAAATAAAGACAAGATCATTTTCTGATGTAGATATTTAAAACGATCAATGGATACACAGCATTACTAAGCAAGCATAATGCAGCCAACACATGACTCGTGTGTTAACGCCGTCGCCCTCCGTGCAAGACAATAGAGGAACGAATCCCGAAGAAAAGTTTAGTTTTTAAATTATAAAAATGATTACTTTACAGTCTTGTTCATCAAACAGCTGGGCGGCCACTACAAATAAAAACAAATAAAATCAAAATCATTTTCTACTGTAAAATAATCTACGTATAAACATCAGAAAAGAGATAGACTTACACATCAATTTGGCTGAAAGAGTTTTTTTTCCGTGTAGCCTGAAAGATGAAAACTATTAAAATTGTTTATATCAATAGAGAGTGGCTGAAAAACGTCTAATCACCTCTTTAAAAGCGTATAATCAATAATTCAAACAGAGTAACGCTGTTTTTCAAAGATTTTTCAAATTCCACTTACCTCAGCGTTCCATATTGTTCGCAGAAAGAAGGACGAGTCGTTTAAATCACGAGAGTAAATTAAATGCATAAAGACCTCGTGCGACTTTTAAAGCACCCGGTGGGGGATGACGATTTTTATTACACCTCGGAGACCCGCCTTAAGGTATACTCATAAACATCTCTTATAAATATTGGCTTGATAAATGTTTAGATTTTAAGGATAAAATAACGTTTTAAAGGTAATGAGATTAGCTAACAAAATAATAAATATTGAATATTATACTTCAAACATTTGAATATTGCAATTCTCACGAGGGTGTAAGTTTACAAATAACCACTAGAGGTCATCCGAGCTGTATGGTATAGTTTACCATGCCTCACATGTGGAAACACTATTAGTGTCGTCTTCCTTCGTCTGCCGAAAGAAAACATATGGCACGACCTGATTTATTTTTAAAACACCGGATAGAAACTTTTTCCCAGGGTCTAAACACCAACAGTGATATTGCCTTAAACGCATAGTATAAAAGTTTAAAATTTGTTTTAACTGGCGAGAAACTCTGAGAAACTATCAGAGAAATATACGACCATGACTAATGAGAGATATTTACGGCCTCATGCCTGTCTCTGTACCATATGTGAAAACACGTTAATGTGTTTTCGTAGACTTTTGAACTCTGTACCATATGTGAAAACATGTTAATGTGTTTTCATAAGACTTTTGAAATAATGACCGGGGTCATGTGAAAATAGTTTAGGAATGCACACATTACAACCGTGACAGAAGACAATATTTACATAGTCACGGATAGATCTGAAATGTGTACAAACACCTAGTACTACTGTTATTTAAACAAAACATAACATAATGGTTTGTTCGAACTCCGTGAGAACATCTGTTTAAAAAGATCAACATTGTGAAATAAAACATAACCAAATTTAAAAAATTTGATAAAGGTTAATTAATATTTAAAATAGATGTGAAATTAGCTAAAAGCATTTTAAACCCTGTTTGAGACGGAATTAGATACGATGCTCAAAACGAACTATTGCTCCACATCAGGACTGCGTAGACCACTAAGCCATTGTAGACCATGTAAGCATACCATGATTAAAATAAGAAACTTCGTTAAAATATAAACAAGAACCGCCGGACATCAGATGAATGGGAATCTGTTTATTTAAACATTAAAGTAATATCGCGCTTTGAGATAGATGTAGAGCATTTAAAACATTTGCCAAACTTATCCGCTGTCTCTCTCGCAGCGGTCTGAAATGACAGGAGCGGTCGGGGCACGACACACACACACACACACACACACACAGACATGAGCATGCTCACGCAGGCGGAGAGAGAGAGAAATACAGATGATCTCAAAGAAAGACTTTTTCTTTCAACTTAAACCAAGCACAATTTTTGTAAACCTCTCATTCTGAGAATGGTCATCATCGCTCCCAAAATAATGTAAGGGTATTTTTTTAAATCCATGTCTTTACTGATTTATTTTCAATTAATTATTCATTAATATGCTGAGAATCATTTTATACTGTTGTCATATTATATGTATGAGCACACACCCATATTGTGATATGATCTCACGATATGTTAAAATTGTTTATTTATTCTGTTTATTGTTCATCATCACGTCCTTGTTTTTATCACAGCTCCCATACAGAGAGAGAGAGCGAGCATAACAGGGATACCATGGTCACGCACGCCGCAGATGCATCTGGATGTGGGAACGGTCCATAAAAATCTTCAAAAACATTCCTCAGGACTTCATTTATGGTTTTGTCATCATCGGATACGGTCAAACATCTGTACAAACAGCGGAATTTCACGCATGGTGATTTTCGCATATAGAAATTATTATGGGGTCAGAGGTCAAATATTAATATGATTATGAGGTCAAAAGGTCAAAGCCATCAATCAAAATTATGTTTAGTCCCGGGTAGGGACTACTATCAGAAATATATGGAGACGCATATATTATCAGAAATTAGAGCTGCACGATTAATCGTTAAAAGATCGTAATCTCGATACAAACCCCACTTACTCTTATTCCTAAATGACAACGATTGTTGTTGTCGCATACTAACACCGTGTCTACTCCAGACGCGGCAATTGTCATGTCGCGCCGCGGCACAACAGCTAAAGTCTGTCTACACTAGACACGACCAAGCGACCATTATAAAACATTTAAACTATGTGTCAGTACGTCATAAATAGAACGAAGCATCAGTTTGCTGTTGGGATTTTTCATGTCGTGCCTGTATTTAGTCGCGCCGTGCTGCTCGCGTCTGGTGTCGGCATGGTGTAAACATCCATTTGTTTTAAAAAGCAAACTTAAAATCTATCTTTTTCGAATCCTAATTAGGATAATACGAGCACACAAAGCTTTGTGCTGTGCTGCACATACTAACCAAGCAATAAAAACATCCCTTCCCATGCCTAAAACAAGGTGTCTGCAAATCAGAGTCCAAAGCAGTCACTTGTGGGACAACATTGTCCTGCACCACTTCACAGTCGATAAGTAGAAAGATAATTTTAGATTGACACAGCAGTCATTTATTATATTCTTTAATATAATATTACAACAACATCAGCTCATTTTGTGCATCAAACATAATTTCTACTTCAGTACACATGCACAAAACTTTTCTAGTTCAGTTTTCAATTTGATCAAGTGTTTACATGTTCTATTTAATGGATTAGAAAAGGTTTATCCCACCTTTCTAAAGCAATTGAAATTGTAATCGGTTTGAGCATTTTTATTTAGATTGAGTTGTTTGCATGGAGCTTTTTCAGAATACAATGCTTCACGTCAATGCACCTACTGATCCAGACAGAGAGGGCAGTTGTCATGTGTAGGTATGAAGCAGTGTCACAAAGTTTTTCTACAACACTTATCTTTTTTTTGTGTTAGAATTATTCAAATGATCACAGAAGTACTGGGATAAAAGTTTAGTTTGGATAAACACTGATGTTTACAGTAACGATCAAAATAGAACAAATCATTTGAAACAAAGTTGACACTTCAGAACAGGGCCGCTGCTGGCCAAATGGTTGCCCTAAGCAGAATTGTATTGTTGTGCCCCCTCCCCAAAATATTATGGAAGTAAAAAAAAACAACAACAACAACACCAACAACAACAACAAATTGTCATCAATTTTCACCTACTATGGGGTCAAAATATACCTTTAATAAAATATATAAGTAAATAACTAAATCGTAATTAAATTGTATTACTTACAAATTACAATTGTAGCTAGACAGTCACCTATGGCTAGGCTATGAAGTCTGATTGATTTTATAGTCTCAAGCATTCAGAAATCACACAAAAGAAAATTAAGCAGTTTTTACTACGATAAAAACAAGGATTAGATGTAAAGGTTGTGATGTCCACATGTTTTTGTTGAAGAAATAATAGAGGCTAGCATTTCTATCACAAAAAGGTGGCCAAACATTAAAGATTAAGTGGATATTTTAATTAAATGTTTGGTCAATATTAAGGAGGATTTGATCATCCTGTAAGTGTTACAACAGCAATTACTAGGCCTCTGATGCCCTTTGCAGGCATTTGTAATAATATGTAATGTACATAAATTGTTTTCCTATTTTGTATTACATTATGTATGTTAACAGTGTTATTCAATGAAACCATACGATTATTATTAATTAACCAATCATTATTGCCTCATTGTTTTTATATAATGCATTTTATGTCATTTTAAAGGTTAGTTGTTCGCTTAGGTCTGTTTTTATTACCACAAACTTATTATCTGAATACTTCGTAAATTATTATTTGAAGCGATTTGAAGTATCAAAACCATGGTTAATTTGTGGTTCCCTTTCAAGGGAACTTCGAACTGTGTCCTCTAGGGGTCGCTATGGGGAACGCCTCGTCGTGACCAGTGTCTGAAGCATACATTGAAAAAACACCAACAACACGTTGGCCGGCGACAGCCCATGACATCACTACCGGTGCGACTATAGTATAAAATAGGCGCCGGGAGAACATGTCATTCTCTTCTTCGTCTTCATTGACTGTTTTGTTTGAAGCGTGCATTTGAACGTGGTAAGTTGGGTATGTAGCCTAGGCCTTTGGCCATAGGGGATAAAGTCACAGACAGCCGTCTGACGTCCCAGGGGCAACGCACCATGAAAATGGTAAAGTTGGTACTTAGTGCTCGCCATGGTTCTGGCCCGCACTCCCCTCAGCATGGCGGCATGGGTATATCGTTCGCCATAGCGACCCCTAGAGGAAATGGAACATCTCAGGTTACTTATGTAACCATGGTTCCCTGAGTAGGGAACGAGACACTGCGTCCTCTAGGCTTCCTGCCATGCTTCAAATGCAAGCTTCAGACGAAGAAGTGAATGACATGTTCTCCCGGCGCCTATTTATACTATAGTCGCACCGGTAGTGACGTCATGGGCTGTCGCCGGCCAACGTGGTGTTGGTGTTTTTTCAATATATGCTTCAGACATGGGTCACGACGAGGCATTCCCCATAGCGACCCCTAAAGGACGCAGTGTCTCATTCCCTACTCAGGGAACCATGGTTACATAAGTAACCTGAGACGTTACCATTGCTACAAGAACCATGTTTTTTTTTTTTTTCGTAGTAAAATTATGGTTAGGCCTAATGTTCGTAAGGGAACATGGAAACTCTGAGAGAATATTGAGGCAGATGCGGAGATGATATTATTACAGACATTAAAACACATTATTAGCGTCAACATTCAAAAAAGTTTCACAGGATTATGAACGTACCTAAAAGTGATGCACAGGCTTCATCTTGGGCTTTTTTCTTTTTCTTATCTCGGTGCCGGACTACTGATGTCTTTTCCCGGGCATAGTTGTCCATTAGTTTATGATCACTTGCAGTCAGCCGCAAACATGAGGTGAGAGCGAGCGCGGATGCGGGAATGGCGCGTCACGTGTGCTTCGCCTGTCTACTGCATTCACCACAAAACGCATTTTTTATAGTTATGTATATATATGTTCATGTTTATATTTTTATAATTACATATATGTATATGTTAATATTAATATAGAACGAAAGTTTTTTTTTGGAGCAACTGGGATGGTGCCCCCCTGGGAGTTGGTGCCCTACGCAAACTGCGTACTCTGCGTATAGGGAGCGGCGGTACTGCTTTAGATAAAGATTATATCAGTGACGTTACACCAGTAGTTGCCGACAAGTGACTGTTAAACAAATGTATTTGTCATTGAATTATTAATTTAAGAGATTAATAAAAAAAAAACAGATTCATCCAGTAATGAAACAAGTTAAGTCTATTAATGAGTCATTTAATCATTCAGTCAGACCATTTTTTTATTCATTCAAGATTAAGCATTTTAAATAGACTTCAGCCATTAACATTTTGTCAGAACTAGAACCTAGTAAATTACATTTTATTTTTAGTTATCTGTTCAGAATCATGATGTCTGTTTGAAAAAAAAAAATTGGGATTCTCTATGTATCCAGATTCATGCAGCTCTAACTTAAGTTATTAAAACTGTCATCATTTACTCACCCTCAAGTTGCTCCAAACCTGTATGAATTTCATTATTCTGTTCAACTCAAAATAATATATTTTGAGGAATTTTTGTAACCAAACAGTTGTGGGGTACCATTGACTTCATATTATTATTATTTTTCATACTGTGGAAGTAAACGGTGCCTCACAAAAAAAAAAAAAAAAAAAAAAATCTTTATTATTCATTATTTTGTCGGTCTATTCTGTTTATGTCAGAGAATCTGAACGTGAGAAACTACCTAACAGAAAAATATCTAAAATGCATATGCATACATTATAAGCTGATTTGATCATTACAAATTGGAATCAGAATTGTCTGAATAAATAAACAGTAATTCTCTATTAATTTGCCCTTCCAGTGATATTCCAATACATTGACCATTCAAATTGAAGTTGTTTTTTCTTTTCCTTAGTATAAGTTATTTCATATGGTATTTTAACATGTGTAAGTAACATAATATTTCACGTTTACTAAACACATCATAGAAAAGTTGTCTATCGGAATGGCATGTAAACACTTTGGTTTTTACTCTGTTTTCCTTACTGTAGGGGAGGGCAGCATCCTCATAAATAATCTTCCTGACAAATTTTAAAATGTTCTATTTTTTTTTTTATTTATCAATTTTAGTATTACCATGATTCAGCTAAGCACAAAAGTGCTATTTTAATGTTATCTTATATAGCTGTATATCTAAAAAAATAATAATAATAATAATATTTGTTTTGCAGAGGCTCTTAAGAAGACTGCACTGATATTAAAGATCAACCGGCAAGAAGCTGAGAGGGAACTCTACAAAATTGGTACAAGAGACAGAATAGGACTGAGGGTGTCTAGAATTCACAAATGTCTGTCTGCAGTGTAAGCAGTACTGAAAAATGTATAGTTGCTGCTGCTTCTAACTGTCCCCGTTTTTTTTTTCTTGTGCAAATGTTCAAAGCTTTCAATAAACACTGGTTCAAAAACAGGTTCAAAATGTGTGTTAACTTTAACAGTTTCATTAATTTTAACAATTAGGTATCAGAAAATAACATAATATGATGGGTAGTTTCAATAAAATTTAAATTTGAAGAGTTTACAATCTCACTGTGTGCTCTAATGCTTTAATTTTATTTTTTATTATTTATTTATTTTTGTGTGGTGTTGAAAACTTCATTTATTTATCTATGTTTCCAGATGGGTATTAAGCATATTGTCTTGTTGGGCCCACCCCAGGTTTTGCATATGATCTCTAGTTGGGCCCCACCTAAAACCCAGTGAAATCCTGCATAAAACCCACATGGGTAAGATGAATGGGGCCAACATGGAACCCGTGGACAAACCCACTTACAACCCATATTTAGATGGAACCCAGATGGGTTTTGCATATGATCTCTAGTTGGGCCCCACCAAAAACCCAGGGAAATCCTGCATAAAACCCACATGGGTAAGTTGCACGGGGCCAACATGGAACCCGTGGACAAACCCCCTTACAAACCATATTTAGATGGAACCCAGATGGGTTTTGCATATTTCCCTAGTTGGGCCCCACCTAAAGCCCAGAGAAATCCTGCATAAAACCCACATGGGTATGTTGCATGGGGCCAACATGGAACCTGTGGACAAACCCACTTGCAACCCATATTTAAGCCCATGTAGTAACCTTGTAGTACCCACATAAAAAATAAAGCTGGGGCCAAGATGGGTCTTGCACATGTTGTCCAGTTGGGGCCCACCCGTTGGCAAGTGCAATCCCACATGAAATCCATGTGGCTAATAGGCATTGTGCCATTATGGAACCTGCGGACAATCCCATTTTGTCAAACCGTGTCGAACGCAGCACTAAGATCCAGTAGCACTAATAGAGAGATACAACCACGATCAGATGATAAGAGCAGGTCATTTGTAACTCTAATGAGAGCAGTCTCAGTACTATGATACGGTCTAAATCCTGACTGGAAATCCTCACAGATACCATTTTTCTCTAAGAAGGAATATAATTGTGAGGATACTACCTTTTCTAATATCTTTGACAAAAAAGGGAGATTCGAGATCGATCTGTAATTAACTATTTCTTTGGGGTCAAGTTGTGGTTTTTTGATGAGAGGCTTAATAACAAACCCCTTCTGCCCTTTGGCTGTCTGATATTCTCCGCGAACATCGTTCTAAGCTCAGGGCTGCTGAAGGGGTATGGCACAATGCAAAAAATCCTACTGACCTTAATGTGTATCAGTCAGTAGTAATATCCTACTGACCTTAATGGCGCCGACGCTGATGGCTGCCTCTGTGGCGTGCTCCGCAGTTGTTTTTATGTTTTTGTTAGTTTGTCCTGTCTTTAGTTATATCCCTGCAATCAGTTTCGGAAGTACACACCACCCGATATTTCACCGGTTTTCGATTATTCTGATGTTTTGCTGGACATTGTAATCGGGGGAGCTGCGGCGCTGATCAAGCGCTTCAGGATGCGCAGACGGGGGAAGCGAGGTGGCGCCCTCGTGAAGCTCAGGCAGCGTGGATTCAGGACGCCGTTGCCTAGCATCCATCTGGCGAACCTCCGCTCTCTACCCAACAAAACGGACGAGCTCCTCACTGTGGAAGCTTCTGTCACGAAAACAAATTCCTCATATGTGTATACATACCTGGCAATAAAGCTCATTCTGATTCTGATTCTGATCAGTCACTCCTCTCTTCATTTTATGCTAATGTCTCCATTGCTAAAAGGACATACTATACGAAAAAAGGACAGCTTTTTTCAACTAAGGCAAATAGCCAAATTGAAATCTATGCTCTCGTTTAAGGATTTGGAGATAGTTACTCATGCCTTCGTCACTTCCAGACTTGAATCACTTGCAGTTGGTCCAGAACGTAGCCGCAAGGTTGCTGAGTCGTACTAAGAGGAAAGAAAGCATTTCTCCTTTCCAAGCATCTCTTAATTGGTTACCGGTGCAGCATAGGATCCATTTTAAGATTTTATTATTTGTGTATAAAGCATTAAATGATCTAGCCCCATCATACTTGTCCGAACTTCTCAGCTATCAGCAATCCTCTTGCTCTCTCAGATCCTATGATAAACTTTTCTTGCATATACCTCGCTCTCGCTTGAAATTGAAGGGGGATCGGGCTTTTTCTGTAGCCGGTCCTCGACTATGGAACAGCATACCTCTGGATCTGCGCCTTCCCTTCCTGTTTTTAAATCCCACCTGAAGACTTATCTGTATTCCTTGGCTTTTGGATGAAATGTATGTTTGTGTATGTTATTGTGTTTTTGTATTGATTATGTGTGTTTGAGTCATTTCTTTTTATTCTCGTAATCTCTATATTTACTTTATTTGTATATGTACAGCACTTTGGCATACACTAGCTGTTTTTAAATGTGCTATATAAATAAACTGACCTTGACCTTGACCTATTATAGTAATGCCATAATACAATGATTTTTTTTAATACATAAGACAACATTTATTCCCCAATAAATATTAACACCTATAAATTTATAACCTGCCTCCTCAAAAATATTACGTTTTTTTTATAAATAAGTAATAAACATAAACAAACAAAACTTAAACAAAAAATATATATTCTTTAATATTAAATAACAACATAGTATGTCATATAGTGATTTGATTTATTTAAACAACAAATACTAGTATAACAAAATATTTTTGTTATTTTTTTGTTTGTTTATTTGTACAGGGACGATTCACTAAATGTATTTATGTATTTTACAGTCTTAGCTTATAGCTAAATTTCAACTGTATGAATATTTGGGGGAAATGTGTTTAGGAAACTGTGTTTTCTTTAAGCAAAATTTATTTATTTAGGTTTTTGTTGCTTTTAAGATTCCCCCAAAAACAGACACACACACACCTTTATTGCTATCTCTGGGTCTGTCATGCCAAAGGACATCATTGAAGTCCGGGAGTAAAATACAACAGTGTGGAGATCTGATCTCGTTCTTGAGGAGAATCATTTTAATTGGAACATGCTCCTTCATCAACTCTAACAGCTGACGACTTTGCCACGTTCGTCATTAATAAAATTAAAACAATCAGTGCACACTTTTCCACACCACAATCTCATAAAACCCAGCTTACCAGCAAACATACACTCATTCACATCCTTCTCTTCACTCTCTGAGGCAGAAGTCTCCAAACTCATTCTTTCTAATAATCCTACTACTTGTCCGCTTGCTTTATTCAACATCAAGAAGATCAGGCCCTTTCTTACTCCTTGTTCAAGCTCTTGTTCTGTCCAGGCTGGACTATTGCTATGCTGTCTTCGCAGGTCTTCCAGCTAGTTCTGTCAAACCTTTACAATTAATACAGAACGTGGCATCAAGATACATTTTTAATGAGCCAAAAAGAATGCACATCACACCTCTGTTTATCAATTTGCACTGGCTACCAATAGCTGTTCGCATAAAAGGTTTACCTTCCAACAAGACAATGACCCTAAGCACACAGCTTTCAAGTTTTTAGTCAGAAAAATGAACTTGTCTACACTCTCTGCAGTAAGGGCAGATCTGCTGGCAGTTACAATGTCTCCTGCTGTTGAAAATACCCTCTCACTAGGGACAGAGGTTGCAGGTACAGCAAGGTAGCACTTTGATAACTTTGCGATACAAGGATATGTGGACTCATTGGTCCTCCACCATACAAGTGGGTTGAAATCCAGTGAAATACAGTCCACTGCTTTGTATGAGGCAACCTCTTCCTTCACCAGCTCCAAAGTAATCTTTTTTCCCACCTGAGTCTTGAAGATCTCACCAAACAGTTCAGCCATGGCTGACTTCTTGACAGGAGGAGATGATTCTGATGCCTCTGGGTGTCCTCTCTCTGGAGATGAACTGAATGCTGTTGTCCCTGTGGCTTCCTCACTCTACAAAATAATATATTTAATATATGATTATTAGTACTGACACTGTAGCAGCAAATGTTTCACATTAAGCAATACATATATTATATGCACAAGAAAATGAATACCTGTTCTTCTTCCATGGATACAATCTCTGTGATGAGGCTGTTCATGAGGCTGTTGTGATGAGGCATGAGATTCTGTCATGACAGGCATCATCCACATGAGGAAGGGCCTTGAACCTCGGGTCAAGAGATGTGCATTTGTGGAGGAAGTCATGACAAGCAGAGTATCTGTCCTCCAGGTTTTCTCTGATGGCAGCCTTGACTATTCTCACAGTTGGACTGTCTTCCTCTTTGGGTTCCATAGAGTTGAGCACTGTGGTTTTGAGGGGCAGGATCATTGATTTCGAAGGTGTGGATTCAGTGCTCATCAGTGTAGTGAGGATTTTTAGTGGTTTAAGGACCTCAATTACCTCCTCTGCCATTATCACATCCTGGTCAGATAATGTGGCTGCTTTGTTCTTCTTTAGGGCATTTTCTGTCAGTGCTGAGTACACAGCTGTTTGTTGTTCAATGTACCTCTCAAGCATATCATAACTAGAGTTCCAGCGGGTGGTAACATCATGAATAAGGGTGTGTTTTGATAAATTAAGCATCTCCTGTTTGCTCTCCAATATGTGTGCCGCTGTTGGGCTATGGTGAAAAAAATACACAACCCTTCTGACTCTGCCTAGCACTCTGGATACCTTGTTGAGTCCTGTTGCTTTCTGCGAAAAAGGCTAAGCGTGTTGTGCGAGGTGGAGACTAAACAAACTTGCGGTCCGCCACTTAATATGTTCGTGTGAGAATGCAGATTTGTTCCGCACGTAAAATAAGGATTGCATTCGATACACATATGCACCGAACCGAAAGCTCTGTACCTATATATATATATATATATATATATATATATATATATGAGTGGTCGAT
>NW_015551109.1:271836-284698 GCF_001515605.1 Sinocyclocheilus anshuiensis
TGGCAGTGCTGAGTACACAGCTGTTTGTTGTTCAATGTACCTCTCAAGCATATCATAACTAGAGTTCCAGCGGGTGGTAACATCATGAATAAGGGTGTGTTTTGATAAATTAAGCATCTCCTGTTTGCTCTCCAATATGTGTGCCGCTGTTGGGCTATGGTGAAAAAAATACACAACCCTTCTGACTCTGCCTAGCACTCTGGATACCTTGTTGAGTCCTGTTGCTTTCTGCGAAAAAGGCTAAGCGTGTTGTGCGAGGTGGAGACTAAACAAACTTGCGGTCCGCCACTTAATATGTTCGTGTGAGAATGCAGATTTGTTCCGCACGTAAAATAAGGATTGCATTCGATACACATATGCACCGAACCGAAAGCTCTGTACCTATATATATATATATATATATATATATATATATATATATATCAGTGGTGGTTCTAGACCACAGTAAATGGGGGGTTGGGGGCAGGCAGGGGCCACTTGTGCTTTTAGGGGGCACACTTTTAAAATTCATCTTAAACTACTTTCATTATTATCCATTCAGTAATTTTTCACCATGTCAGGTATCACTGCAATCTCTAGAATAAGATATTACAATTTCAACTCAAATGAATGTTGTATCATGTTTCATTAATTTGACAAATAATATTGTATTGTAGTGTCAGGGGGATCATGCACTCATTATTTTTGAGGGGGCATGAGTGAGGGGAGGGGGATTCACGTGCCATTTGACACACAGCAGCAACGATACCACTGTATAACTGATAGGTATTTATTTTTTTATTTTTATTTGAAATATTCCCAAACTATATCATGAAATATTTTGCTTCTCAAATATGTGTAAGTAAATGCATTTTGCACCTTTATAGATTATGTTAGATGATCTACAACTGGCGATGGGCAAAGTAGCCTAATAGTGTAATCTTTTTACTTAAGAACCAGATATGGGTGTCATGTCATAAAATATTTTTAATACGACTGACTTAGTAGGCTATGTAATCTCAGATTACTTTTCTTAGGGAATTAATTATTACTAATTAATTCAGGTTTTGAGAGGACTCAAATCCGAAGATTCGAAGTCAACCTGATTAGAACTGATTTCAAATTTGATAGTTTACACTTTATTAACGGTCGTCCAGCGAGACGTTAACCTCAGCATATTTAACAATTTGAATATTTGTATTTTCCCTGGCCACGGGTTAATACGTTCTTTGATAAGTTATAAGCTACGAGCTAGGTAACAAGATCTAGGCAGAGTTTTAACTTTAAAATGTCACGACACAAGACAATGATTCTTTATAAATGAAACAAGAATTTATTGGCTATTCTAGATTACATTAAACTAAGCTAAAACACACATACACACACACACATACACACAAAGATTCAGGGAAATTAGTTAACGGAGTTGCATGAAGTTTTCAAAGTTCTAACACTCGTTTGGTACGAGTGCTTTAAATTCAACCCTGGGACAATCACAAAGCAGAGGTTTGTCTTACGTTTACTGCTTAAATGGTTCAGCACCTATTTCAGCGGATAGAAGACCTTGTTTGTACTTGCATTTGTGATGGCAGCTGCAACGGGGTTTTCTCGTTGCCTGAGGGATTCCTGGCTTTTGATTGGTTGCTGAGATGACGTTGGTACGGCGTCCTTTGGGGAGAGCCCTCCGTGGTGATTGGTTGGTTGCCTGGTGACGCAGAGGCTTCGGCAGGTTTTCTGAGAGAGTTTAAGCGTAATCTCAATTAGGTTTGTTGAGTTCTCAGGTTCAGGTTCTTCGTCAGTTTTATCACGTCGGAACATGCGCCCCGCCGGACGTGCCCATGTTGAAAGACTCTTGGACGGCGTTCACTCGAGAGGACGAAGGAATGCTGTTTGAAAAAGAGTGAGATTTCGAGTTCGGCCTGATACTCGTCATCGGTAAGGTGGTACAATGCTAAATCGTCGATATGGAGGATCGAACCCTTAGGGACATTGATCCAAAAAGTTTGGTTGTTGATGCTGTTGTCATTAAATTATAATAGCAATTACAATTCAACGTCATCAATAAGTATTGTTAATATGTGGAAGCAGGAACTGAAATTAATTTACGAAGTGAAATTAAAATTTCAAACCTGCAATTAATTATGACATTAACTTAACAATTTCAAATCCCTAAGTGTAGCAAATTAATAATATCTACTGATGTCCCTAAAATTATAAGAGCAGTTATAGCTGAATTAATCACAATGTAGCATTAAAGTAATGGGGCTGAGGACCAGGATTAAATTTGAAAACAAAGACAACAACAGCTTTTAAGGTTATTACGTTCGCGTTTGGGAATGTTCCTTTTCAATGGGAGGAGAAGAGAGAGGTAGGATGAAATCAGTCTGAAATAGCGAAAAATAAAGTTCAGATGTAACTGATCAGGTCACTTCAACACTTCAAACACTGTAAAACACTCTGCATTTAAAACCACACAATGCTACGTGCTAACCGCTAGCCTTCAATGCTAATAGCTTAGCTTGGCTATTTGTTTACAAACAGCTCAAAAATGGCACTGGCGAACTGCGCTTGCGCACTTGTAATTGACCTCCGGAAAAGGTTTCTTAGAACTTCCGGGTTACGGGTGTCACTATGGCAACGTATCCTGCAATACTTTGCATATGCTCCAATGCAAAAGCGTTAGTTTCAGTTAGCTTAGTTCATGCTTGGCTTGTTTGTTTACAAACAGCTCAAAAATGGCGCTGGCGGACTGAAAGTTACCCCGGAAAAGGTTTGTCGTAACTTCCGGGTTACGGCTGTTACTATGGCAATGTACCCTGCAATAACTAACGTGTGCTACACACAGTCAATGGTTATACACAGTTTAAGTACATCGCAGGAGATGTCAGCGCATCTCGCTCTACACAACCAAAAAGCACTATAGATTCTTATCTTTTCTTACAGCGCTGAACAATCTCACCTCGTTAGAGTGAGGTAAATTAATGTACAGATTTACTGCAATTAATTCACTGTCATTGATATCTCGGCGGATATCAGCACATATTTATACAGACAAAACACACGTGGATTTAACTACAATTTCACTTGATCAAGATTTCACAATTCTCCCATTAAAAAAAAACAACATTCGGACACTCTCTGAGCACTGCGTTTTCAAGTTCACTAGTTTTAGTGAATAAATGGCAAAGGACTATC
Source organism: Sinocyclocheilus anshuiensis (assembly GCF_001515605.1). Lineage (NCBI taxonomy): Eukaryota > Metazoa > Chordata > Actinopteri > Cypriniformes > Cyprinidae > Sinocyclocheilus > Sinocyclocheilus anshuiensis. Next base: position 275,011 of record NW_015551109.1, read on the forward strand.
AGTTAGCTAATCTGATATTCTCAAACCGGGGAGATGAATAGCAGAGTTGAATTTGGAAGTGGAACACGCACTTATACAAATCAAGCTCTGAAGGCCCTTTCAAAGAAAGTAAACGAGGGACACGCTCGTTTCTTTCTTGTGTGCTCTAGAGCGACTTATTTTGTCTCGGTGGACAAAATGTAAATGTTTTACTGCAGTTCAACTTTAACAACAACTCGAGTTTCACTTCATTCATTCAACACGCTCTGCCATGCTATAATAACAGTTACAATAACTCACAAAACTCTGTTTCTCTCTGTCCAATCTATTCTTCAGGATAAAAATAGACAAGATTCACAATAATATCTTGGTGTCATTAATTTTTAAGTCAGCTGCAACGGGGTTTTCTTGTTGCCCAAGGGAGTCCCGGCTTTTGATTGGTTGCTGAGATGACGTCAGTACGGCGTCCTTTGGGGAGAGCCCTCCGTGGTGATTGGTTGGTTGCCTGGTGACGCAGAGGCTTCGGCAGGTCTTCTGAGAGAGTTTAAGTTTGCAAGACTTGAGGCTTTTGAAGATCTCTGGCAGTCACGAAGTTTCAGCTAAAGTGTTTGAGTTCTGGAGTCTCGCTTGTGCGATGTTACGGCGTGGGAGCGCTTTGTAGCGCGGTCACCAAGGCGAAAAGCCAAAGGTCTAGAGAGTAAGCAGCGAGAAGCACTTGAATCTGTGTTGCAGTGGGGTTTTGACCTGCTGCACAAGTCCGATCACATGAGGACACCATCTATAAAAGTTGTGTTAATACTTCTATAAAGCTTCTTAAATGCAAGTATTGTACATACTATTAAAGTTTACTTCATTTCAACATTCTGCATTTGTCGTGCCCATTCGTTCAAGATTAAACTTCACATATTACACACATTTTAATAACCTTATTTCCTAAAAAGGGTAATAAAACACTGATTAAAGTTGCACCGATTACATGAAACACGTCGAGCATATATAAGACATAAAACATGATTTATATGATTTTGTGCCCTTTTTTCCTTTTAAATGATTGTCTTTTGAATTGTCTGTGTAAGTTCTACGTCCCCTACGTCCCTTGAAGGAGGGAATTACTCCCTTTTAGAATGCAGGGGGGAAAGGGGAGGTGTCCTGAGGTCATGCCCATGTCACGAGTGTAGATCTGCCATCCTTCTCGCTGGACATGGAGCTCTTAATCTGTCGCTTTCTGTTTATCGGATTTAGCAATTTACGTGTCAAACGGTCATGGGGTCCAGGAGTGTCTTGTGCTGGAACTTTTCCAGATACCAGGTTCTTTGTTCTGTTGTCTCTTAGATAGTTATTTATGCTGAAGCCAGTCACGTTACACTGCACCTCTGATCCTCGAGGGGTTTTCAGACAGGGGGAGTTTCTCCTCCCCTGGTGAGTTAGGGTTTAAGCACTGCTTTTATTTGAGTCTCTTGAGACTATAAGCTAGATGGGACAGGAACTGCTGAGACACTTCACTGACCCTGCATGAGTTTTACGACCGCAGATGGCTGCATAGGGTGCTCCTCAGTTTGTCTCAATGGAATGTGATTGTTTCATGTGTGACTCAATAGTGTAAGTGGGTCCGTTCGAAGACAGAGATCCTACACACTCAACACTGCACTCTGGGTTAAATGTTCATTTATTGAATTTAACATATTTATTGACTTTCCAACCTATTTTGGGTGCATTTTACGCAAGAAACAGTATTATTTAAGCAACAGTAAACTACTCAGAAGGTTGGGTTAAACATTTAACCCAACCGCTGGGTCAAAACAACCTAATCACTGTTTGTCCATATTTCACCCAGCGCTGGGTTGTTTTTAACCCAGCATTTTTAGAGTGTGATTTCTTCTCAAAATCCTTCATCACTTGAATTAAGATGATAAAAATGTCATTTTAAAGCACATCCACCACAAAATCAGACATTAACACCTCTTTTTACTTTGAGATCATTCAGAGTTACAGATTTACAGTCATATGAAGATATAGTTTAATAGCTATGATATTTTAAAAATCAAATCTTTGCACAGCTATGACCGAAAACACTGTCATCTAACAATGCTTTGGAAAAAACAGTTAATCTTAAAAAATAAAGAATATACATAAATCCAGATTGGAAATACAACAGGTAACACACAAATGTGTCCTATTCTGTATCCTAAACTCCTGAAATATATTTTAGAGCAGTCAATGCAATCTAGGAAGAAATCAATCAAATCTGTATGTGTGTGGAAATATTCAGGTGTAAACCCCTTTGCAGTCGTTAACATTTTCATAAGTAAGTGTAATTTAATTATACTTTTTTTCTCAGTAACAGATTACAGTTACATTTATTTTGTAATTAAATCATGTAATTCCGTTACATGTAACTAGTTACTCCCCATCACTGAACCACTCATATTCTCCCAAAGAAAATCTGATTGCACTGATGAAAACTATATTAGCAAAGTTACTTCCTCACACTCTAAAAAATGCTGGGTTAAATATAACCCAGTGCTGGGTAAAATAGGGACAAACCCAGCAATTGGGTTGTTTTGACCCAGCGGTTGGGTTAAATGTTTAACCCAACCTTCTGGGTGGTAACCCAATCGCTGGATCAAAACAACCCAATTGCTGGGTTGTATTTAACCCAGCATTTTTTAGAGTGCAGTTTTATGGAATACAAAATTGGAAACTTTGGCTTTTGGGTAGTTGGGTAGATATTATGTTGGCTATCTTACTTATTTAATTTAGTTAGAAATGCAGTATATATTTCCGGGGAGTAACCATGCTTTTTTCTAGTAAATACTGTCAAAAATTGTTCCAGTCAAATTTATATCTAGGGGATCGTTCATATCAGTTCAGTCAGTTAATTGAGTTTCAGGTACACAACTGTGGAACGCACCAGCGGATTGATATGTACTGCACCCGGCTTTCATTTCAGTTCCTGTCATCAGCGTCACTGGAACTTCCCGTCAGTATCCAGTCACTGGATTAAAACGAATGTGATCTAAAATACACATATTAGATAACAGGCTACGCCTATAACGTACTTTCTCTAAGGAGACAACGTATGAGCCCACTAAGTGTACTATTTATTTTTCATAATGCGTTGATGTTGAATAGACTTTCAGCATTATAAAACCAATAATGCATATATATTTATTTTATTTTATTATTATTTTTAAAGAAACAGCACAGCATTGAATTACAGTTATGTAACATGAAAAATTAAGGAAAAATGAAAAAAGTAAACAGTAGATTAAGGGAATTTGTTATGAGTTTGGGAGATTTTTTAGAGTATGGTAAATCTCAGCAAGGAAGACTGCAAATCTAGGCAAAGTCTTAGGAATTTGGTGTTGTAAATAAAACACACACACACACACACACACACACACACACACAAACAAAACAGAAAAACAATAAGTTAAATTTAATGCCTGAGAAAAATTTCTATCAAAATTTGTCAGAATACTCATAACTTGGAAACAGAAGTATACTGATAAATTGCTACGCTTGCTCCTGCGTAATTACGTGGAGTGCTTTATGTATTCATTTATGTTATACGTGAATATAATACATTTTATTCGGCTCTACAATAGGCCGCGGAAGTGTACAAATCTGTTTGTGAGGTTTACGTTAGAGCAACGTTCAATCCTGACAGAAAAAAAAACACCTGGAAGTACAAGCTTCATTTACAATAACGGACTGCATTAAGTTCCATCTGCAGGAGGCGCTGTGAAAAATAAATTCGTGTAATAATTTCTACCTGTTTGAGAGCGCTTGCAACCCCGGCATACCAGGAATATATTTAAAACGTTTAATTATTTATGGGCACAAAAACGTACTTTAAAGTAATATGGTGGGTTACAGCGTTGAATAAAGTAACAGTTATCTGACAGCGATTGGTTTGTTGAGGTCACATGACACATCTCTGCACCAATCAGCGAGCTGTCCCATGAGCAGCGATGTGCAGTGCTGTTTTCCGCTCTGGGTTACGAATCTATTTCTAGATTGTAGCGTCCTCGGCAGGTACCGACGACAGCGATCATGGAGGCGTCGATGGCCACCGGTCCCGCCGCAAACGCGCCTGCTAATAGCGAGGGCATATTAATAGGGGATAAAGTGTATTCCGAAGTCTTCCTCACCATCGATAATTCTTTGATTCCGGAGGAAAATCTCTCCTCGACCCCGTCTATGCAGGATGGCCTCGACCTGTACACCGAGACAGACCTGCGGATCCTGGGCTGCGAGCTCATCCAGTCCGCCGGAATCCTGCTGCGACTGCCGCAGGTAAATATTCGGTTGGTCTAACTACTTAAACGATTAATGAAGTGAAGCTGTGAAATTATGCTAGCTTGAAATAAACAATCGATGTGAAGCAATTTTGATGTGACATTATCAAACAAGAATCCATAACCCAACAAAACACACCAGACTTTTCAAAGGACTAACAGTTAAACACACCCGCCCCCAAATAAATTAGATATAAAATTTGTTTATACAATGTGTGTAATCTAGAGATAAATGTCAGTGGTTTTGAACGTCTTTCGCGAGCGGTGTCCATCGGCTAGACAAAAACAAAATGGCGGACGTTGCTTTTGAAACGAAACGGCCGTTTTACGTTATATTAAATTTTCTTTAATCGTAATTATGTTTCAGGTGGCCATGGCGACCGGACAAGTGCTTTTTCATCGATTCTTCTACTCGAAGTCTTTCGTGAAACACAGTTTTGAGGTAAGAGAATAAAGCGTATTTACAAGCAATGCGGATGGCAGCCATGTTGTTTGAGCTAACGTTACTGTACTGTACTGTAATGACATTCAACCAGATTATAACCAAAACTATCGCTCAATGGTGTATATTATTTTAAACGTTGTCGTCATAATAGGATAGTTATAACGGGCGTGGTTTCAAATACCAGCGAACTGCCTAACTAGGCGACATTATTGGGCATCATAGGCGTGTTAGAAAGGATTACTGTCTAGTTAGACAGCTCACTACGTTGGTGTTATATACACACAGCTCTCGTTATAATTGTCCTATTGAGAATGTGTATAGTTGTAGATCTTTGTTTTGTTATTTATTTATTTTTTTTTCCATTGGCTGATACAAATTAAATGCATGTTTCACAAACATTTGCTCAAATTCACAATTTAAAAGCACAAAATGGTAATATCCTCTAACAAGTTTATATTTTTATCAGTCTATCAACTAATGTATGCTGCGTGCATTCTTGTGTAATAGTGTTTTGACAGCTCTTTCTGTGTCTGTTCTCTCTGTAGATTGTTGCCATGGCCTGTATTAACTTGGCTTCAAAGATCGAAGAAGCCCCTCGACGAATAAGGGATGTCATCAATGTGTTTCATCATTTAAGGCAGCTCCGAGGCAAAAGGTAAGCATGGCTCATTCTCACAGAGCTTCTGTCACACGTTTTCTCTGTCCGTTACCTGTGCCAGCAACCTCCCACCTTAACTGATTTATTTTTCTTTGGATAACATTTAATGTCATCACCTCAAAACTGTAAATGATTCAGGTATACTTAAACATGTTAACTGTGAGTAGTCTGTGCACTTCTGTTTGTCGTTGGTATGATGTCTTAATTTTGTTTGCTTTATTCTAAACCATTTTAAAGCTTTTCAGTTCCTTCATCAGTCATAATTGGTAGTAACAGCAGGATATTCTGATTACCTGAGCAAGTCAATAGTGTAAGTGGGTCCATTCGAAGACAGAGATCCTACAGCTATTTAATGTGAATTTAATAAAAAACATTGCAAGTTACTAATTAGCCTATAACACTTTCATTGTACAGAAAGAGAGCAAAGAACATTTACATTATCAAATAACATTTTCACTTCAGTCTAGCGAGTTCAAGCACTCTCAAAAACTCCCATTATAATCACTAAAGCTGTTTAAACTGTGAATGAATCTCTTACTTACATTTGTAAATCTGCACTTTGTTGTTTCTAATGAGAGAATTCGCCAGAGAATTCAATCAGCGAGCGCACGCGGTGACGAAACAGTGGCGTTTCAGTGATGACTCATCTGAATGCCTCTGATTTGTCATTCATAAATTCAACAGAATCCTCAGTGATTGGTTATAATGGGCAGCTCTGTAAAAACATGTATGTCTCTGGCTCTGCGCCAGCCAGCGAACGCAGATTTGATGTTTTTGATGTGAACGCAGATTTGGATGTTTTCCTTTTTTATAGTTTACAGGACAAACTGCGCATTGCACCCAAAATTGTTTGGTGATCATTAACAAGCAGAATGTAATCTGTTTAGTCATATACCATAGCTATGCATGACTACACAATAGATAAATGCAGCCAAGGTGAATACATCAGTTCTCCTTTGGGAACTCACGCTGCGTCGGAAAATGCTTTGGGAATGCCACTGTGTGCCCACGCTCTGAATCAAATGTAAAATCAGTCCAACGGAATGGCGAAACGTCATGGGCGGGCTGACGTAGAGACCAGAAAGCTTAAAAGCAATGTTAGCTTCTGTGTTTTCAGCAAGCGCTCTGTGTGAAACTTGTAGGTCTTATTTTCTGTTGTTTATCAAACAGTGCACAATCACCTCTATATGGCGAGCTAAACAGACAGCACTTTAGCACTTTAGTTGTGTTGTTTGTTTGGGAGCGGAGCACGCACAGTCAGCTCACGAGGGGGCTGATTGTGCATCGTGCTTCCGCCGCGAACGCTCCGCTCCCGCCGGGCACACTCTGAGGAGTGTGTCCGTGTTTGCTGTCTTTGCAGTTACTGTCCCGCTGTTGGTGAGGCATGGCGGCGATTGGGATCGCATATGAATCTAGCGCTCTCTTATGGAGTTTCGGAAGCCCTCGCTGCGGTCTCTTACCCCTTTGAGTGAGAGCTCTATGCTGCAGCTATCTTCCTCCGAGGAGGTTGATGTTGTTAGCAATGATGTACAGTATATGAGTCTGAGGACTCGCCAATCTCAATCTTTTGCATATGATAAAAAAAAAATACATACTGCATTTTTAATCACTCGTTTCTCCCTGCCCTCGCAAAAATAAGGGGTGGGGATCCACGTGATTTATGTGTGGTTTGTTTTGGAGCAGAGCACGCACAGTCAGCTCTAGCTGTGTTTATTCATAAATTAACAAGTGTACAAGTGAAAATGCATTACCTTAAAAGTTTAGCTCTGCTCCCGCTGGCGTTTCTTCTCGAGGGAAGAAAGGTTTATGCAATGTAGAATCGAGTGCTCCCGCGTGGCCTTTTTCTCACTCTTTCCCCCAAATGATTATTGTTATTCACGATTCTTTTATATTGCATTTTATATTATAATCAGACCGTGTTGACTTGTCTGGTTTGTATGGCTGCATTTAATTCTGAGGAATTAAATTATGTATATTCAGAGGCGGACAAAGTACTCAACTCCATTACTTGAGTGAAAGTACAGATACTGCTGGTCAAATATTACTCTATTACAAGTGAAAGTTGTAAAGACAGATTTTTACTTAAGTAAAAGTACAGAAGTACTTGCTTTTAAAAGTACTTAAATACCAAAAGTAAATTTCCTTTTTTATGTCAATGCACTGTTTTATTGTTGTACGTACTAGTACTTGCAATACTTCTGAAGCAACTTAGAATACATTACACCTGCTGAATACACTGACTAGCTTGTAGTATATTTGGAATAAAGAGCTTTTAGAATGTTAAAAACCTATGGGGAAAAAAAACTAAACAAAACAAATTTAACACCCTATACCCACCCCCACAAAAGCAGGATGGTAGTGATCTCACACAGCTCTGACAGTGTGTGCACACATCTATGTGTAGCCATTCATCCACATTTGAACAGAGTGGACAGTGAAATCCTGTAAATACAGAGTGATAAGGAAGAAAACTAAAATCAAACCTGCTTTAAAACCCAGCAACACAACTGTAGATGTATAACTTTACAACAGCAACACTGTTTCAAAACAAACATTTGAAATGCTGTCTAATCACTCTCGCGGTACTTTGATGTCATACACAGAATTATCTGTGCAGTGCTGCTTCAAGTCCAACACCTATTGTGTTTTATTAGGAGATCCACAACAGTTCTTCTGTGGCTTTATAGGTAATATTTTCACATACACAATTGAGCAAAATCAGACAATATTGTGTCTAATATATAACTCAAGTAAATGTACTTAGTTACTGTCCGCCTCTGTGTATATTCTTCTGGCTTTGAGAAGTTAAGATATAAATTATGGATATATTCATATATATAATATTCAGCACAGGGATCGGAGACGGGCTCCCCTTTCTCCTCCCTCACTCTCTAATACAGCGCTCTCTTGGGATATAAAATTCTCGAGTGAGAGCACGGTGTTTACCTCTCTTCCTCTGAGGAGGTTGATGTGGTAAACACGTCATTACTAGACTTTGAGGAGTTGGTGGAGATCGTAACTAAAACCGTGCCATAGTTTTCTAATCACATCCTCCGTGTCGGTACCTACCGGTTTTCCCTGTCTCCACACCGAGGTGTTAAGAGCATGGGTTTAACCATATTTCAGTCCAGCTCTTCAGCTCTTCTTTTGCGAATTTCTTCTATTTGGGGGGCTGAATGAGTAGGTCTATAGGGCGATGTCTAGGTGGGACAGATGATTGCAAGCTATCTGTCCCCATTGCAGCATCACCCTTAAGGCCCTGACATTCTCCAGTGGTGGACACAGATCTCAGGGGCTGCCCCAGCCGTGTTCCAGCTCCTCATTCGGGGAGCGTCGCTTCTCGTACTTCCCCAGAAAATATCTGGAGTCAGAGCAGCGCTCCCGGCCGAAGGCTTCTAAGCAGAAGGCAGATCTGTGGACCATCATTCTCACTAGAAAGTCTTCGAAAGCGGTCTTGAGAGGCTCGCTACCTCCAAGGAGGCCTTTAGAGCAACTAGATTGGCCGTCTCCTGCCGGTCTTCCACTTCAGGGCACCGAGCTAGCCGCTCTAAATACACCAGAGGCCAGTCTTGAGAGACTGGTTCCCTTAGTAGATCATCTGGCAGTGTGGAAGCTTCTGCCAAATGTGTCTCATTGGGTCCTGCACACTGTAGAAAGAGGCTGCAAGATTCAGTTCGGCTCTCGTCCGCCTCTATTCAACGGGAGGTTATTTCCCACTCTGCTGGGCCTGAGCAGGCTCTGGTCATGGAACAAGAAGTAGACACTTTCTTGAGAAAGGAGGCCGTTGAGGTGGTTCCTCCTCTTGACAGAGAGTCCGGGTTCTACAGCCGGTACTTCATCGTTCCGAAGAAGAATTGGGGGTGACGTCCGATTCCAGATCTGCATTTGTTGAACCGCTCAGTCATGCGAATCAAGTTCTAAATGCTCACGATCAAACAGGTCGTGTCTCAAATCAGGTCCAAGGGCTGGTTTGTGATGATAGATTGGAAAGACGCATACTTCCACATACCCATCCTTTCTCAACACAGGAATTTCCTGAGGTTTGCTTTCGGGGGCAAAGCATCCCAATATCGGGTTCTTCCGTTCGGTCTGGCACTCTCACCCTGCACTTTCACCAAGTGCGTGGATGGTGCTCTGGCTCCCCTGCAACTCCAGGGCATCCACTTACTGAATTACATCAACAATTGGTTGATACTAGCTCAATCAGAGCAGATGGCGGTTCGGCATCGAGATGTCGTTCTCGCTCACATGAAAGAGTTGGGGTTAAGACTAAACGCCAAGAAAAGTGTGCTTTCTCCACTACAG
>NW_015551109.1:285280-288372 GCF_001515605.1 Sinocyclocheilus anshuiensis
ACTAGCTCAATCAGAGCAGATGGCGGTTCGGCATCGAGATGTCGTTCTCGCTCACATGAAAGAGTTGGGGTTAAGACTAAACACAAAGAAAAGTGTGCTTTCTCCAATACAGAGGACCACTTATCTAGGCGTAGTGTGGGATTCGACCACGATGCAGGCACATCTGTCTCCTGCTCGGATCAAGTCGATCATCACGGTAGTCAAGAGAGTGAGAGAAGGCCAGTCACTCACTGTGAAGCAGTTCCAGAAACTGTTGGGTCTGATGGCAGCTGCGTCCAACGTGATACCTTTTGGCCTGCTGTACATGAGACCCTTGCAGTGGTGGCTCAGGACCAAAGGGTTTTCCCCGAGGGGCAACCTGTTCCGCATGATCAAGGTCACGCGGTGATGCTTATGGGCCTTAGACATGTGGAAGGAACGATGGTTCCTGTCACAGGGCCCTGTGTCGGGGGCTCCTTGTCATCGTGTAATGCTAACAACGGATGCCTCCCTCATGGGCTCCGGTCATGAGTCATGAGTGACCGCTCTGCCCAAGATCTGTGGGGAGGCCACCATCTTATGTAGCACATAATTTGCCTGGAGATGCTGGCCATGTTTCAGGCTCTGAAACACTTTTTCCCAGACCTAAGAGATGTGCTTTCTCAACCCGAACCCAGCTCCCATATGAAAGAGCTGGGTTTAAGGCTAAGCGCCAGGGAAAGTGTGCTTTCTCCACTACAGAGAACCATTTATCTGGGCATGGTGTGGGATTCGACCACGATGCAGGCACGTCTGTCTCCTGCTCAGATTGAGTCGATCCTCACAGCCGTGAAGAGAGGGAGAGAAGGCCAGTCACTCACTGTCAAACAGTTTCAGAGACTGTTGGGTCTGATAGCAGCTGCATCCAAGGTAACTTTTGGCCTGCTGTACATGAGACCCTTGCAGAAGTGGCTCAGGACCAAAGGGTTCTCCCCAAGGGGCAACCCGCTTTGCATGATCAAGGTCACGCGGCGATGCTTACATGCCTTAGATATGTAGAGGAAACCTTGGTTCCTGTCACAAGGCCCCTCACGGGCTGGGGAGCAGTCATGAGTGGCCGCTCCGCCCAGGGTCTGTAGGAAGGTCCCCATTGCATGTGGCACATCAACTGTCTGGAGATGCTGGCCGTGTTTCGAGCATTGAAGCAATTTCTTCCAGACCTGAGCGAATATCTTGTGCTTGTTCGCAACAGACAACACATCGGTGGTCTCTTACGCCAGATCCTTCTGTGGGCCCAGGGGAAACTGCTCTCCCTGAGGGCAGTGTATATCCCTGGGCACCTCAATCAGGGAACAGACATCCTGTCGAGGCAGGGGCTGAGGCCCGGGGAATGGAAGCACCAAACCGAGGTGGTGGAGCAGATTTGGAAGAAATTTGGTCGAGCCCAGGTAGACTTGTTTGCGTCTCGAGATACCTCACAATGTCCCCTGTGGTTCTCCCTCATGCATCTGGCTACGCTGGGGCTGGATGCCATGGTACAGATGTGGCCGAGGCTTCGTCTGTATGCCTTCCCCCGATTGCTCTGCTCCTGGGAGTTCTGGACAGAGTTCTCCAGGACAGGGTTTGTCTCCTGTTAGTAGCCCTGTACTGGGCTAGCCATGGTTTGCGGACATGGTAGCCCCTTCTGGCTTGTTCTCCTCTCTCAGGCGGGGGGTACCTTCTTTTCACCCCCGTCTGGAGTTGTGGAAACTATGGGTGTGGCCCCTGAGGGGGGACAACTCATAGCTTCCGGTCTCTCAACTGAGATTGTTGAGACTATACTCCAGTTCAGAGCTCCCTCCACAAGGAAACTGTACTCCTTGAAGTGGATTGTGTTCACGTCATGGTGCGGAAATCATCAGATGGTCCCAGTTAACTGCCCGGTTGGTTCAGTTTTGGAGTTCCTGCAGGAACGATTCTCCACATGTTTGACCACCTCCGCCTTTAGAGTGTTCGTGGCGGCCATAGCTGCTTACCACGACCCTTTGGGTGGTCAGTCATTGAGGGCGAAACCCGTTGGTACATGTTTCTTTTGTTCTGTGAGGCCAGCAGAAGTATGGTACCGCTCCAGACACTCAGGTGCATCTGTCTTAGCTGTGCTCACCATGATTTCACACTAGACAGGCATTTGTTAGTATGGGGGTGTGAGCATTCTCATTTCCAAAGTGTTTTCCGACGCAGCGTGAGTTCCCGAAGGGGAACGTCCCAGGTTACGTATGTATCCATGGTTCCCCAAGGGAATGAGACGCTGCGTCTCGTTGCCATCAGTGTTAATTTTTACAGCAAATTTTGATTTAGTTTTAGTCATAGTCTTTTGACTAAAATGCCATTTAGTTTTAGGTCATATTTTAGTCATCTGAATTGTTCTTAGTTTTAGTCTAGTTTTAGTCGTCAAAATATCATACGATTTTAGTTGACTAAATCTACAGTAAATTTAGTCGGCTAAAATCTAATGGGTTTAGTTACAGTGCATTTATTAAGCATTTCTCTAAAAATTCCAAACTCATTATATAGGTTTGATATTAAGGTTTTACAGAGGCGGACAGTAACTTAGTACATTTACTTGAGATTTGTACTTAAGTACACTTTTTGAGTATCTGTACTTTACTTGAGTATTATTTTTTTCTGGAAACTTATGACTCTAACTTCACTACATTTGAAAGACAAATATTGTACTTTTCACTCCACTACATTTCTATCAAGATCCTCAAAGTAGAAAGTCATGAGCAGCTTTGAAAGTGAGTGGGTGATTTTTTTCTTCTCTAAAAACTGTCTTTTTTTCAGACAGTTTATCAGTAATCACTCTTGGGGCTACATGAAGTGATTTCCCAGCATGTTTTGAGCACTGACCAGTTCCAAATGTGATATTTATTTACATTGACTGAAGCAGCACTGCACAGACCATTCTGTGTATGACATCAAAGTACCGCGAGAGCGATTAGACAGCATTTGAAATGTTTGTTTTGACGTCAAATAAGTATTGCTGTTTTGATTTTTTGTTAAAGCAGTGTTGCTGTTGTAATGTTATACATCTACAGTTGTGTTGCTGGGTTTTAAAGCAGGTTTGATTTTTGTTTTTTCCTTATCCAGTCTGT
>NW_015551109.1:288425-290859 GCF_001515605.1 Sinocyclocheilus anshuiensis
TTTTGCTGTTGTAAAGTTATACATCTACAGTTGTGTTGCTGGGTTTTAAAGCAGGTTTGATTTTTGTTTTCTTCCTTATCAGTCTGTATTTACAGCAATTTCACTGTCCACCCTGTTCAAATGTGGATGAATGGCTACACATAAATGTGTGCACACACTGTCAGAACTGTGTGAGATCACTACCATCCTGCTTTTGTGGGGTTGGGTAGGGGTATTAAATAATATATTTATTAATAATATAATATATTTAGTTTTTAACATTCTAAAAGCTCTTTATTCCAAAGATACTACAATCTAGTCATCAGTAATGGAGTTGTGTACTTTGTCCGCCTCTGAGGTTTTATCATGATAGACACCGATTTAACTGCGGTGAAACACAACATGCCTTTATGTTAAAATTAAATAAAACAACTTCTCATAAAGAATAAGAACATGGTCTTCTTTTTAATGAAATACAAATGGTTATATAGGCTAATTATGCATTCTTTATAGCAACTTGTTAAATGACTAAATGTAAATGTTTACCATATTCTTCATTCTTTCAAGCAGACATACTTATTTCTATAAATAAATTTAGATTAATCTTTAGGGCTACTAAAGTTTTTCAGTCAAGAGCAGTGTGTGATTTTCTGTCTTTCTTTTGTTGCTTGATTAACATCAATGACTCGGACAATAGCAACTAAATTAGGCTGCTATCCCTTTAAAACCGAATGCACAGCTGCAATGGATGCAATTTACTGATACACTTTCTCCCTACTGTTTACGTTCACTTAAGAGGTAATCAACTGTGTTTACGTGAATACTCGTCAAAACGGACAATTCGATATCATTTTGTGTGTAATTCTCCGTTCAGGCAATGCAAAAGAGTACTCGCGTGCTGTGAGACGCGCTTTCTGTGTGTGTATGCTTCAGTGTCTGCGCTCAGAACACCGGACCGAATTGAGTTCTCTCTTGCGTCGTCAGATTTATCCATATGTCTGCTCTTCTCTTACTCCCACATATTGACATTTTTTAACGTTTTATGCAACGTGCAGCAAGTGAATGTTAGCTTATGTCCCGCCAGTTCATATGTCCGCACCTAACCTCCAAACCACGCAGCAGATTCGTTCTGAATGAATCTCTTCCTAAATCGTCCCTCCTTAACATTTTCGTCTCATTTTTATTCGTTGACAAAAATGTCAATAGATTTATGTAATAGTTTTTGTCATTCAAAAAGAGTTTTAGTTCGTTATTGTCTCGTTGTCGTCGGTGAAAGAAAATGTTGTTGACGAAAATTACGAAACGAAATTAACACTGGTTGCCATACTTCCTGCATCCCTGTGAGCAACTTGCTTCAACTTATCAGAAGCTACCATTGCTTGTTTCGGATGCGCTTTTAAGCTCTCTGGTCTCTACGTCACCCTGCCCGTGACGTTTCGCCATTCCATTGGACTGATTTCGCATGTGATTCAGAGTGTGGGCACACAGGGACGTTCCCAAAGCGTTTTCCGACACAGCGTCTCATTCCCTCGGTGGAACCATGGTTACATACGTAACCTGGGACATTTTTTGTCATGTAATGAATTAATGCAGAGGTCCCCAACCACCGGGCCGTGCAAGAATTGCTACCGGGTCGCAAGGACGTTCTGGGAAAAATGTGTATAGATATGACACTCTGTTATTTATGTTAATGATTGTTCTAATTATTCTGTATTTTCATTGTATGCGATTGATATGGAGTAGAAATTTGACAATTTCATGTTAAATAAGTAAATGTATAAGGTAAAAAGTATAAGTTTTCTGATATGTTGGTGTTATATCTTTCACTTGGATGTTATAAGTTGCACTGAGTAAATAGAGCTGGATAAAACACAAATTAAGGACGTTCTGGGAAAAATGTGTATAGATATGACACTCTGTTATTTATTTATGTTAACGATTGTTCTAATTATTCTGTATTTTCTTTGTATGCGATTGATATGGAGTAGCAATTTGACAATTTCATGTTAAATAAGTAAATTAAAGATTGCTCTGATCTGTGACATATTAGGAGTTAAATGGATCGCAGTTGATCCATAATACGTATAGATGAGACCCTACCATTCGGCACGCACGTGATTCGCAGATTAATTTGCCAATTTACACGCACAAGCAATTTTAAAGCACAAGAAGAAGAAACGAAAGAGAGCTCAATTCATTAACTCACGCGCTGTTCTCGCACACAATCATAGCTCGCACAAGAGATGTGTTTCAGACAGTGCAGAAATACAGAGTTGCGTATACATATACATAAAATTAGCCTATGTCAAAAACCCTTCACGGCATTGTCATTCTCTGTGCTTTAAATTTTTTTTTTCTTGCTTATCCGAAAGAATTGTCCGATCTGTGACTAAAAAAAACCACAATATAATGCGTTGAACCACTATATAATGCTATTATAATACTATATAATAGC
>NW_015551109.1:291169-295268 GCF_001515605.1 Sinocyclocheilus anshuiensis
TATAATAACTGTAATAATAATAACATATATAAGTGTGTATATATATATATATATATATATATATATATATAGGTCAGTGGCCCTTGGCTTGGTATTGTTGGCAGAATTCGGCCCTCGGCGAAAACTAATTGAGGAACCCTGTCCTACTGCTACCTCAACACAGCTGTGCCAATTCTGCAGCTTTATTTTCATGAAGCAGCTGACCACTGTGCCCACCTTTCGCCTGTTTTTGTTGTCCATCATGTCCCTCATTGCTGCAGTCAGACTGGAATCTGATGGGAAAGGGACATCAAGGCTATTTTTGCCTGAGTGCACAGAAAGGATGAGGAAGTCCATGATGATGCCCCCTGAACAACACAACCCTGGGGCAAGAGTGGGAGAACATGTGCGGGACAATCTGGCTGCCACTGTGTCTGCTCCAAACATTTGTGTGCCTGCTCTCCATCAGCACGACTACCTATAAGACATTTAAAAAGAGTAAAACATTTATATTTCATGTTGTCAGCATTCCATGTTTACAATTAAATGCTAATTTTTGTTATAACTTCATTCTTTTTTATTTATTTAATTAATTTATTAATTAATTAATTTATTTATTTTTTGGTGTAGTGGGCTAAACCACTGAACTGGAAAGCAGAAGGTTGCCGGTTCGATCTCCGCAGCCGCCACCACTGGTGTGTCCTTGAGCAAGGCTCTTTATTCTAGGTTGCTCCAGGGGGATTGAGGGTCCCTGTAAAAAGAGCACTGTAAGTCACTTTAGCTGTAAGTTTCTGACAAATGCATAAATGTAAATATGATTTTTGTCTTGGGCACACATGCTCAATAAAGCTGCTTATATATTAAAGTTTAATTCTTCAAGATACTACTATAATATAAATGCATACATAGTTTATACAATATCTATTTGGGGGGTTTAAATGGTTAGTTCACCCAAACATATAAATTCAGTCATTATATACTTACCTCCACGCTATTATCATTTTTTTTTTTTTTCTGAACACAAAAGGGGATTTTGGTCAAGTTTGTCCTGCTGATTTCTGTTCATGCAATATCAGTCAGTAGGGCCTGACTTTCAGAAGCTTGATGATGCTTTTGAAACTTGAGCTCTATTGACTGATTTTGTATGAACAGAAACCAAAAGAAATAAACTTGACCAAAATCACATCCTCCATGTCTTTTGGTCCTTTTCTCGATGTTCTCGCTGGCTCTGGGCTCACTGAGGATGAAGAGGCCACAGCAACATCTGTCCCAGATGAGGCAACAAGGGCAGGTGGAGTGATGGAGTGATGGAGGATCTCATCCATGGCACTACACCATTTCCAGGATGCTGCTGTGGACTTCTCCATCCTCAGTGCTCCCATTTCAGATCCTACAAAAATGCACAAACATAATACAAAAGTAGTCATTTTAACAGAACATTGCCATTTGATTTCTCTATTAGAAGGAACAAAATCTAGACTAAACAAGATCTTACTTTATAATTTTGTTTCAGGTTTTCCCTTTTTCTTCACAATTGCCGCCATCACATTGCCCTGCAGGCCCTGCTCCACCACAAAAGCTCGTTTGAAAAGTTTGAAATTACAATAATCAAAATAATTACAGCTTAGGGTTTAAAAATATGTTTTATTCATTTCTGTAGTATACGCACTCACAGCATTTGATGGCAGCATTCTTTCATCAGTCACTCTGCACTGGATGTGTGTACATGTGTGCTCATCTGTCTCTGTAACATCCAGATAATATTCAAGTTACCTTTGTGCTCAATAGTACATTTACATGTTGAGGTAGATGCTGATGTGTTAGCTCACTTTTTATCCAACACAAATGTTCCTCAATTTATCAACAGTACTAATAGACATATAAAATAGATAGCTCATGTTTAGTTACTTTATGTAAGTTTTTTTATTTACATTATTACAGTCATCTAATGTAAGCAGTGTTGACAACAGTGTTGTTGTGATGTTCTCATCTGCAATACTTATCAAATATTTTCCTATCAGATATTAAATATATATTTAGTAAGCATCTTTGTGAAAGTATTCATACCCCTTCATTTTTTTTTTCACATTTTGTTATGTTGCTGCCTTATGTTAAACTGCTTTAAATTACTTTTTTCCACATCAATCTACACTCCATACACCATAATGGTAAAGCAAAAAAACAATTTTTTGAACATCTTTGCAAATTTATTAATAATAATAATAAAAAAAAACTTAAATAATTCCATTGCATAAGTATTCATACCCTTATCTGGGACAATTGAAATTTAGCTCAGGAGCATTCATATTGCTTGTAGATGTTACTACCCTTCGAGTGAAGTTAACCTGTGGCAAATTCAATTGAATGGGCATGATTTGGAAAGGCACATGTCTTAATAAAAGGTCTAACAACTGATAATGCATAGCAGAGCAAAAAACTGCATTCTACACAGTGTGTGTAGGGGCAGTGTCAGTTGGAACACAGTTCATGCATGGAGCAGGTGGATCAGGTGTGTTAAATAAGAGAGGTATGCAAAATATGCAGAGCGGTGGTACACTAAAGCCCTATTCGGACGGTAATTGTTTCTCAGGGGGACGTAAGTGATTTTCACCATTTACAGGGGGTAGTTGGGGATTTTAATGCTGTCCAAATCCAGGATGTCTGTGTTTTTCTCTCACCACCCCCGAAAAATCCCCGGCCGAATTACTTACTGTTTTTTGACAAACACCAAGGTCGTGTGGTAATTTAATTGCCGTCCGAATCCACATCTCTTAGTTTACGAGAAGAAATTGATTCAAAATTCAGTGTTTAAAAGCTTTTTGAGCATTCCCGAACACCGTAAGGTAACGTTGTAGCCTACTTCAGTGTAATTTGCATACATATTTAGCCTATTTCTGAAATTCTGGAAAGTATTTAAAATAACGGTAACACTTTAGAATAGGGAATACTTATTCACTATTAACTACGACTTTTCCCTCAATAAATTCCTAATTTGCTGTTTATTAATAGTTAGTAAGGTAGTTATTAAGTTTAGGTATTGGGTAGGATTAGGGATGTAGAATAAGGCCATGTAGGTTAAGGCATTTATATGTGCTTAATTAGTACTATACATGGCTAATATTCTAGTAATATGCATGCTAATAAACAAGTAGATAAGAGACCCTAAAATAAAGTGTTACCAAAATAGCAATACTTCATAACTGCTCCACCACAGCGACTGGGGGCAGAAAGAGAAGAAAAGCATGTAAACATACGAAATGGGTCTTTATTGTGGCAGCAGCAGGTATGCAATACAATTTTAAAATGTGTATTATAAACAGATATATATCGCGTATAATTATATACAACTATAGCGGTCTATTTTCCTATTTTTAAACAGGAGATTTAAATAATAAATAGGATTACATATTATAAAATATGCTTGGAATAATAAGAATACATTTTACATAATAATAAGTATTTTTAAATAAATTTTACACAACAATAAGAATAAATTCATCAGTCATGTGACTGGCCACGTGAGCGGCACGTTCCCGGGTTCGTAGGATTACAAAACTCGCTCCTCCACTGTGAATAGATCGCCATCCGAATCCATGAGTTTTATCACTGAGATGATATGTAAATGTATTTTTACAGACGTCCATATGAGAAACAATTACCGTCCAAATCGGGCTTAAGACTGGAATTGAGAACCACTGAAGACGATCCAATTACGAAATAATAAAAAAAAAAGGTAATTGCAATTTTTCATCTCACAGTTCTGACAGTTTCATCTCACAGTTCTTTATTATATTATTATTATTTTTTTTTTTACAATCCTGAGTTTATATCTGTCACGAATCCGGTCCGTGACCTTCCGGCCGATTGTGGCTCCATGAGTCAAGTCAAGTCACAGCTGATCGCCATGAGTCAAGTCAAGTCACAGCTGATCGTCATAAGTCAAGTCAAGTCACAGCTGATCGTCATGAGTCAAGTCAAGTCACAGCTGATCGTCATGAGTCAAGTCAAGTCACAGCTGATCGTCATGAGTCAAGTCAAGTCACAGCTGATCGTCATGAGTCAAGTCAAGTCACAGCTGATCGTCATGAGTCAAGTCAAGTCACAGCTGATCGTCATGAGT
>NW_015551109.1:295466-298327 GCF_001515605.1 Sinocyclocheilus anshuiensis
CTTGTCCTGATCCGATTCCCCTGTCTGTAGCGCTTCACATAATGAGGATCGCTTTATGGAGTGTTTGGGTTGCATACACCACCACTGAGACTCTTGAAACAGCGGCGCCTACTATGATGTTTCCAGAGGTGGCGGCTGATGCTGCAGAACCTCCCAAGGTAGTGGAGTTCGCTGCTGTTTCCCCAGAGGCGATGGCGCCCGCTGCAGCTTCTCCAGAGGTGGCGGCGTGTGCTGCAGAACCTCCCGAGGCGGCGACGCTCGCTTCAGCTCCTTGCACGGTGGTGGCACCCAGCAATGCACTCTCAGCCTGTCATGTCGTGGTAGAAGGAACCGTTGATGAACGCTGTACCTGTCCTGTTAAAGAGAATATTAATGAACTCTCCTTATTTCCTGATGGTACAGCTGTAGAACCTCCAGAGGTGGCGGCATCCGCTGCAGAACCTGCAGAGATGTCAGTAGTATCCACCTGTGAACATCCTGTTTGTCCTGTCACGGCTATGGAGGCCGCCTGTGAATCCTTGTCCTGCCCTGTCACAGCTGTGGAGGCTGTCTGTAAATCCTCATCCTGCCCTGTCACGGCTATGGAGGCCGCCTGTGAACTCTCTGCCTGCCCTGCCACGGCTATGGAGGCCGTCTGTGAACTCTATGCCTGTTCTGTCACGGCTATGGAGGCCGTCTGTGAACTCTCTGCCTGTCCTGTCACGGCTATGGAGGCCGTCTGTGAACTCTTTGCCTGTCCTGTCATGGCTACGGAAGCCGCTTTTGAACTTTTGTCCTACTCTGAACTGGCTGAGGGGGCCATCTCTGAACCCTCACCCTGTTCTGAACCAGCCATGGTGGCTGATTGTGAATTGTCTTGTCTCAACTAATGTCTCTGATTTCGAACTGTCTGTCTTGCCTGTCTCTGTCAAGGAATCTTAACCTGAGCTGTCTGTCTGTCTAAATGCTTCTGTTGGGTCTGAGTTTGAACTATCTGTCGGTCCAGATTTATTCATCGAGTCTGTTGTTGAACCATACGTCTGTACAGTTTCAGTCACTGAAATGTCTACCAGTCCAGCTTCAGTTAATACAACTAATTTTGAGCTGTCAGTCTATCCCATATCAGCCCATGAATCTGTTTGTGAACTACCTGCCAGTCCAGTTTCCCTCAATGAGTCTGATTTTGAACGGTCTGTCTTGCCAGTTTCTGTCACTGAACTGTCTACTTCAGCTTCATGCCCTTGATCGTGAACTATCTGCCAGTCCTATTACAGCCAATGCATTTAACTATGAACTGTCTGCCCGTTCAGTTGTCACCAGGGAAACTATTAATTAACTTTTTGTGTTCCCTGCCTTGGCCCTTGAGACCATAAATGCTCTGTCTGTCTCGTGTGTCTCAGTTTTCTCTAGATCCCAGTCTCTGCCATGGGTATCTACTCCTGCTTGGTGGTCTTCTGTCCCGCTCTGGTGGTCTTCTGCTCCGCCGTGGTGGTCTTCTGCTCTGGCTGTTCCGTCTGCTCCGCTGTGGGGGTCTTCTGCTTTGCTGTGGTTGTCTTCTGCTCTGTCTGCTCCGCCCTGGTGGGCTCCTGTTCCGTCTGCTCCGCCATGGAGGTCTTCTGTTCCGTCTGCTCCGCGCTGGTGGGCTCCTGTTCCGTCTGCTCCGCCATGGAGGTGTTCTGCTCCGTCTGCTCCACCCTGGTGGGCTCCTGTTCTGTTTGCTCCGCCCTGGTGGGCTTCTGCTCCGCCTTGGGGATCTTCGGACCTGTCTGCTCTGCTGTGGTGGTCCTCAGCTCCCCCTGTTCCGCCTCCGCTCCACCACCCTCCTGGATTGTATTGAGTTGGGAGCGTCTGGAAGCCGCTTCTTGGGGGGGAGCTCTGTCACGAATCCGGTCCGTGACCTTCCGGCCGATTGACACCAGAGGTCACTCTCCCATTACATTGACTCTCACACCACACAGACTGTTACACATCACCCTGTACTGCATTTCCCATCATCCATTGCACTTATTACACACACACAGCTGCATCCAATGAGACACGTTTTATAAGCCATGGACTTTCTCTCTCTCACTGCCGAGTATTGTTTAGCATTTATCGCTCACCTAGGGATAGCTACTTTACGGAGCCTGCTCTATCTTTCCTAGTTTATTCTTAGTCTTGCCTTGCTGTTTTTCCCGTGTTTTGATTCTCGCCTGTGTATTTCGGATTACCACCTTCGTCTTGCCGTTTGGACTCTGTTTGCCCCTGACTGGATTATTGCTGTGTACCTGGATTATCTCTCTTTGCCTTGCCCTGTTGGATATTGTTCACCGTCGATCGACCCACGCCCGTTTACTGGACTGCTCTTATGTTTTGCCTGTACCATACCTGTTCGCTGGAGTTTCGACCCTGCCTGTGTTTGTGACCACGTCTTTTAAATAAAAGCTTGCATATGGATCCGCATGCCTCTCGTCTCATCGGCTCCTTTACAGAATCTCACAATTCTGCTTTATACTTACAAATAACAAATAAAAAATACCTTATTATTTTATTTTATTTATTTTTTATCCTGTGGCAGAAACAAGCTTCCATAAAAAAGAAGCTTTCAAACAGGTTTTTTTACCCAGCCCCTATGTGTAAGTTGCGTCTTCAAGGAGTGTAAGGCAATTAAAGCTAAATGCCATGGTTAGTGATTATTGCCTTATGTTTGCAAAAAAGCCAAGCTATTATTGCTCAATCAAATGCGTTGTGTATGATCCATGCTTCATTTGCTTAATATAATAAGGTAATACAATATGTTTTCAACTTTATATAATTAGTTCAGTTGTTTCATTATTGTAAACTGAGGTATTTGGAAATGAATGGTAAGATTAAATATTCCAACCTGCAAGCAGGAATGCTAA
>NW_015551109.1:298671-309602 GCF_001515605.1 Sinocyclocheilus anshuiensis
CTAATCTAATTATTGAGGCAGTACATTTTATCTTACTTTGCATTTGCAGTTCCAGCTTTGCAGAGCAGATGTGCTGTGAAATTAATTTTCTTTGGTGTAACTGCAGACATTTTCTCTGTCTTTGTTATGCAATTTCCATTTCACAGATGATAACCTATTATCACTTTATTCAAGGGAAACATCCTAATAGCTAGAAGGTGAACTGAATTATTCACATTTTCTCACTTCCATTCTGTGGGATAGCCTCATGCACTAGGAAGAGGCTAATGCAAACATGACCAGATTCTTGTAAATTGGCTTGTAGAGGAGGCTGTTAGCATAGTGCTTGGGGACGGATGGTGATAACAGCTGATATCTCGCAAGTACAGCCTATTGTTTGTGTCTAAGTATATGTATTTGGTTAAAGTGTGTATGTGCCTCAGCAAATGCATTTATATTTTTGTACAACATCATGTACTACTGCAGGCTGACAGTGTATTTTCCAAGTGTATCTGAAGTTAACAGCAGCTTTACAGTTTATCTGCAACCGTATCTCATTTTGACCCCAGATTAAAAAGCATTCACAGTCAAAAGGTTAATAGTTCAATAAAGAAGTACAATAATAATAATAAAAAAAAGATTTGGTTAAAAGCACAAAACCAACAAAAGAGTGTAATCTCTGATAGAGAGGAAAAATGTATGATATTTGAGGGAAAACACAGCATATGGACACAGGAAAGGGGCCATTCATCAAGTAATGAGGCCCCCCCTCCACAACCTCAACATTATTACTAATGGATTAAGGTGTAGGGGCTTGGGCCTTGGAGAGTTGTGGGTTTGCAATGTTGGGGTACTAGTAATTGGCATGAACAAGCAGATAATATGTCTGCAAAACATACATCAGCAATCTCACTTAATGCTGAGCTGATTTGCACATTTAGTAAAAGGGTTGTGCTTGAGAAACTATAGTATAACAGTAAAATTATCTTTACGGTCACAGCTTATGTACATGATTTAGGGGACAGCAGTGTCAAGTATAATTATGACAAAAAGTATGATGATATTAAACTTTGTTTTTAATCAAAATGTAATAACTAGAATAATTTCACAAAGTAATTTTTGATCCCTATATATAGATACAGTGATATTTGGCTCGACAAAATGAGAGAGACACCAAGACCCAACTGAAAAGTACAAAAAAAAAGCCATTGAGCCATTATTAGGAGTGTGACAGCGGTGTCTAGGATTTCCGTTTATGATGATTATTATTATTATTATTATTATTATTATTATTATACAGTACATATTCAAATGAACAATGAACGACTGTAGTTGGTGAAATTATATACATATTCCCTTAATCTAGAGTACAGTACATATTCAAATGAACAATGAGTGACTGTAGTTGGTGAAATTATATACATATTCCCTTAATCTATAGTTCACAGCACAGTCAATGACCCTCAGATGCTCTCCCATTTTAGAAGAACATTAAGATTGCATTTCTGTTTAAATCCGTTTATAGGAAACTAAGAGTGGGCCAAAATACATGGTAAGCAATCTCTGAAAGCTTTAATTGAGACTCTTTTTTTAATTTTTATGGCAACAAATTTAATTAAATTTGACCTGAAATGTAATCATTTTCATTTTGCAAGCTTCCATAATGACTGGATGGTCACTATGAATCAGATGTCAGATGCTTGATGGTAGTTAATTTAGAAAACAGAACAAAAGCCTTTGTTCAGACACCATGAGCCATTTTCAATAATAAGGACATCACAAGGACACGAAGATCTGGAGAAGATCATAAATGTTACATACATGTTTTATTTTGGATTACTATATGAGAATAAGCATTTAATACATCAAATTATTTATTAGAAAATACCTTTCTAACCATTACAAACATACATTTAACTAGTAGAGGTTGTAATAAAAACACAATGAAGGGATTTGTGGAGTCACTAGATGGCAGTGTTTTACCCAGAATCACAAACAACATTTACTAATTTGGCTGAATTTGCATATTTTGTCACATACCAGCTCGCCATTAGTTAGATACCTACTGATATGTTTGTAATTGTTATAGATTGCAACTTTTTTCCCCATAGAATTATTGGTTAAAATAGTTTAACTAACAATGTTAAAAATGTCAAAGTAATACTGAACTATAAAAGTCAAACCATCTCTAATTGTTTAGCAACAACAACAACAACACTAATAATAATAATAATAATATGATGATGATGATGATGATGGTGGTGGTGGTGGTGGTGGTGATGATGATGATGATGATGATGATGATGATGATGATTTTGCACATTTACTTAAAGCACACAATAATTACATGCTACTAAAGTCTAGTGCCACACAGAGCAGGACTCTAATCTCATATTAATTATTATAATATATGATCGCCTAGGTGATATAAGACAGGCTTCTGCTGCATGTCTGAAGAATTTAATTAAATTCAATTCAATTAAATTCAATTCAAGTTTATTTGTACAGCCCTTTTCACGATACAAATCATTGCAAAGCAACTTTACAGCAAATGAAGTTTCTACAATATTTAGTGGTAGCTTATCAGTGGTGACTGTCAGTTAATGTACATATGGCAGAAATGTATGGAAAAATCAATTAAAGACGTAATCAAACAGACGATGAACACTATTAACAGCAATTATTATATGATGCAATCAAACTTATAGCAAAATGTGGTAGTTCTGTAAGTTGTTTCAGGGTTGGCATCATCTGAGGTCCTCTGAGGGGTTGGCATCATCTCTTCTCAGGTGTTCTGGATCCAGACTGAAGCTTGTGTAAATCCTAGTTACCACGGGATGTCAATCATGCACAAATGGCTTCTTTCAAAATTGTCAACAGGTTTGCCCAGTGCAAGAAACCACACACGATAGCTGAACAGCTCATTCTCCCTGCTGCTCTAGACATGGTGTAAATTTTATATATATATATATATATATACAGCCAACTTACCTCCGTTCCACGAAAGTTTGAAAAAAGTTTGAAAGTTTGAAAGCTCCGGAGGCGGACCCATCGCCAACCCCATTACCTCACTATTCGCAACTCGTATTCCCATAACACATACCTTAAAACCTCCTCATCGTGACACTCGGTTCGATCCTCCAAGCAGTTTCACCCAGAACCATCCAATCTTATCTAACTGCTTGGAGATGATTTAAAGCTTTCCACCTCTCGTATGATGATGATGATGATGATGATGATGATGATGATTTTGCACATTTACTTAAAGCACACAATAATTACATGCTACTAAAGTCTAGTGCCACACAGAGCAGGACTCTAATCTCATATTAATTATTATAATATATGATCGCCTAGGTGATATAAGACAGGCTTCTGCTGCATGTCTGAAGAATTTAATTAAATTCAATTCAATTAAATTCAATTCAAGTTTATTTGTACAGCCCTTTTCACGATACAAATCATTGCAAAGCAACTTTACAGCAAATGAAGTTTCTACAATATTTAGTGGTAGCTTATCAGTGGTGACTGTCAGTTAATGTACATATGGCAGAAATGTATGGAAAAATCAATTAAAGACGTAATCAAACAGACGATGAACACTATTAACAGCAATTATTATATGATGCAATCAAACTTATAGCAAAATGTGGTAGTTCTGTAAGTTGTTTCAGGGTTGGCATCATCTGAGGTCCTCTGAGGGGTTGGCATCATCTCTTCTCAGGTGTTCTGGATCCAGACTGAAGCTTGTGTAAATCCTAGTTACCACGGGATGTCAATCATGCACAAATGGCTTCTTTCAAAATTGTCAACAGGTTTGCCCAGTGCAAGAAACCACACACGATAGCTGAACAGCTCATTCTCCCTGCTGCTCTAGACATGGTGTAAATTTTGCTGGATGAGACAAGAGCTGCCAAATTGAAAGCTATACCCCTCTCAAATGACACAGTTGCACAACGTATACACGCCATTTCAGATGATCTTGAGGACCAACTCATGGAAAAACTCAGAAACACACGATTTGCACTGCAAGTAGATGAGGCTACTGTCAGCAATCAATATTGTTTGTTCATTTCATATGTCTGCTTTGTATATACTGAGAGAGGATTTGCTGTTTTGCAAGTATGTCCAAACTAGGGTGATGGCAGGTGAACTCTTTAAGATTCTTGACAGTTATCTCATAGAACATGATCTGAAATGGGAAAACTAGGCTTTTGCTCCGATGGTGCTCAGACCATAGCAGGAAGAAGAAAAAGACTGCAGGCACTTATAAAGAGTTTTTCAGATCAAAATGTATTGCCCTTTCTGTGGCATCCAATGGCTGACTTTGCCAAGATTTTGCAGTTCATGTGGGCGAGAATGTAAGCTTCGTCGTAGAGAATGCCCCTAGAACGGCGGGTGATGACCAGGTGTCATCAAACAAAACAAAAACAAGTTGACTGAAGTTTGCACGTTGTATTTGTAATCCATTGTCCTTTCTTTCATTAGCCTACTAAAAGGGCCTGATTAAATAATAATTTTAAATATTATTCTTACTGTCAATCTGCAATTTATTTTGACCTGGTTTTAACAATTAATGAAGCATTGCGGATTTCATTAACCTTGAAATTATATTTAGTTGAGAATATTAAATTAAGTTAGCCATTTTATATAACGTTTCACAGTTACTCGTGTAATTCGTCAGATTATTTAGGCTAATAATATCTAAAAGACAAAGGAATCATGCAAATCAGGGTGTTAAAATAAACAAAAAAAACTCACCTTTCAGTTCACAGACAACTCCACTTAACAATTGCACAAAACAAATCCCAGCCGGGTCCGTCACTTTTTTGGGTCTCCTAGAAACATTTCCGTTGTGGTCCGTGCTATTTGCAGCGCGTTTCTTCATTTGCATGTGTTGTGAGGATTTGAAGCGCGTTTCTTCATTTGCATGTGTTGTGAGGATTTGAAGCGCGTTTCTTCATTTGCATGTGTTGTGAGGATTTGAAGCGCGTTTCTTCATTTGCATGTGTTGTGAGGATTTGAAGCGCGTTTCTTCATTTGCATGTGTTGTGAGGATTTGCAGCGCGTTTCTTCATTTGCATGTGTTGTGAGGATTTGCAGCGCGTGTGTTGTCAAACTGATGAAGATGTTTTCTTAATTTGCTGGTGTTTTTTCAATTTGCATGTGTTTTCTTAAGTTGCAGCGCGTTGAGCTCTCTCGGCCACCGTAGTTGCTTCACTAAAAACAAAATACAGATCTCATCTTAAAATTGAGCATGGCTTAAGAGTGGCAGTATAAAGCCTACAACCTCACTTTGAAAAGATGTGTACTACAAAACATGCTTATTGCATCCACTAAAATAGTGAATAAGATTATACATTTTTTGTCAATTCTGTTTGTTATTTTGCATGCGGTTTGCAAAGTGACAAAATGAAGCAAAGCACAGCTAGTCCAAAATGTTTCAGAATTTGATGTTATCAGAGGCAAAATTCAAACAATTGTGACCCTGGACCACAAAACCAGTCTTAAGTCGCTGGGGTATATTTTTAGCAATAGCCAAAAAATATATTGTATGGGTCAAAATTATTGATTTTTCTTTTATGCCAAAAATCATTAGGATATTAAGTAAAGATTATGTTCCATGAAGATATTTTGTAAATTTCTTACCTTAAATATATCAAAACTTAATTTTTGATTAGTAATATGCATTGCTAAGAACTTCATTTGGACAACTTTAAAGGCAATTTTCTCAGTATTTAGATTTGTTTAGTATTTTGATCCAGATTTTCAAATAGTTTTATCTTATGTATAAATCTCAATTTAAAAAAAATGACCCTTATGACTTGTTTTGTGGTCGAGGGTCACAATTGCATTTTTATTATTTACTTTTGAACAAAGTCTTATTTCATGCAAAGTGATAATATAATTACATTATTATTTTCTCTATTTGAAAGTTTTTAATGCTGTTATTTGATGTTATGTTTGTAAAATGTGATGTTAATGAAATAAATGTTAATACATTTTAACAGTGAAACTTAAAGCCTAGTTTATTACCATTTTGTTGGGGCGACTGGGGACAGGTGGGACTCAGAACCCTTCCCTACCTCCAATGTGGGGAATGGCAGAGAAACACTGACCTGACCTCTCCTCCCTTTTCAAATATTGACTAGACGATAGAAAATGCATATAATTACATAAATTAAGTTGGCTTTACTGTAGAAGTAAAATGATAAAATTACACTTTTCTTATCTTTCTCAAAACGTTTGTAGTTTCTGCTAAACTGACAACTAAATACTTGAATAATTCACTCTTACTAAATTCAATACTAAAATCAGGATATTTATAAGTATATTTAGAAACATACAGTACCTATAGCAGCACCAGTAGTTGTCACGAATCCGAAAACAAAACGTCCGTTCACTCACCACCAGAGGTCACCCGCTCTCCACATGGACTCTCACACTACACAAACTGTTACACATCACCCTGGACTACATTTCCCATGCTCCATTGCACTAATCAGAAGCTCCTCGGAAACCAGTCACACACAGCTGCTACCAATAACACACACTATATAAATCAGTCTCACACCACCATTCAATGCCGAGTATTGTTTAGCATTTATCACTCATATAGCGGTAGCTACTTTACGGAGCCAGTTCCTGGTCTAGTTCATGGTTTAGTCTAGTCTTGCCTTGCCTGTTTTCCTGTGTGAAGATATTTGCCTGTGTATTTCGGATTGCTCTATCGTCTTGCCGTTTGGACTCTGTTTGCCCCGGTCTGGACTATTGTTTATGTTTATGGATTACCCCTTTTGTCAAGCCCTCTGGATTCTGTTCGCCGATCAAAGACCCACGCTTGTCCTAGAATTACTCTTTGTTTTGCCTGTGTTGTATCTGTTTGCCATTGTTTGACCCACGCCTGTTATCCAATCTTATCTAACTGCTTGGAGATGCTTTAAAGCTTTCCACCCCTCATACAACCTGCCATTTCCCGAATTCTCCCTCCTCTCAATCACATCTTTTGTTTCCTACCTTAACACCTGTAAGAACCTCCAAGCCTGGTCAATCAAAGGTTATCTAAGCGGCATCCAATTTATTTTCACAAATTAATCTACGGCGCCCCCTCTCCTGAAATAAACAATTTCTCAAACATCTCTTTTGATTAAAGGAATTCAGCGCTCTCATCCTCCAAGCCCGGAATGCTAGACAGCTGATAACTTTCGACATTCTTTCTAAATGTATCTACATTCTCCAGACAGGGTACCACTCATTTCATACCGCTCGTAGACTCGACGCAATGTTCATACTGGGTTTTTTTGGTTTCCTGAGATGCTTGGAATTCACAATAACTTCTATTCAACCCCAAACTCTATCCAACCGTCTCCGACCTTTCCATGCTCGACAGCGAAACTATCTCCTATTTCATCAAACAGAAGTAAATCAGATCAGGAAAAAGAGGTCACCACGTCTAAATTTTTAAACTCCCGTCACCAATCCAACCGTATCAGGCCCTTTTTATTGCATACAATTCAGAAGCTCTCAGTCTACATCCCCTCTTGACCCTCTTTTTGTCGATGACTGTAACCACCCCATCACACATGGATTCTGTTCGCCGATCAAAGACCCACGCTTGTCCTAGAATTACTCTTTGTTTTGCCTGTGTTGTATCTGTTTGCCATTGTTTGACCCACGCCTGTTATATGACCACGTCTTGGAAATAAAGCCTTGCATATGGATCCGCACGTCTCACGTCTCGTTCACCCCATTACAAAATGTGCCTAAAAACATCTTGAACTCAAATTCCAATGTTCATTTGCATTCTGCTGATGCTTAAACAGGTGCCGCTAGCTGTAGTCAATAAATATTTGTAGCATAATTGCTTGAGTTTAAACCGGTTTTGCTGAAGAGGCAATTGGATGTCCTCCAATCTTATCTAACTGCTTGGAGATGCTTTAAAGCTTTCCACCCCTCATACAACCTGCCATTTCCCGAATTCTCCCTCCTCTCAATCACATCTTTTGTTTCCTACCTTAACACCTGTAAGAACCTCCAAGCCTGGTCAATCAAAGGTTATCTAAGCGGCATCCAATTTATTTTCACAAATTAATCTACGGCGCCCCCTCTCCTGAAATAAACAATTTCTCAAACATCTCTTTTGATTAAAGGAATTCAGCGCTCTCATCCTCCAAGCCCGGAATGCTAGACAGCTGATAACTTTCGACATTCTTTCTAAATGTATCTACATTCTCCAGACAGGGTACCACTCATTTCATACCGCTCGTAGACTCGACGCAATGTTCATACTGGGTTTTTTTGGTTTCCTGAGATGCTTGGAATTCACAATAACTTCTATTCAACCCCAAACTCTATCCAACCGTCTCCGACCTTTCCATGCTCGACAGCGAAACTATCTCCTATTTCATCAAACAGAAGTAAATCAGATCAGGAAAAAGAGGTCACCACGTCTAAATTTTTAAATCCCGAATCGAATTACAGCAGCTCAAAAAGGCCTCTCACAGCAGCAGATCCAAGCTCTCGGTCGATGGTCGATGGTCATCTTCAAGAGCTATATCAGGACCAATAATTTTCACACAAAGAAAGCCCATCTAATTCTGATCAGTTAAAAGAATTTGAGGCTGCTGCTGCAATGCCTTGAGGCTGCTGCTGCAATGCCCTACTTAGTTTGATACTGTCACAGCAGTGCCCGCTCCATTTGATACTGCCGCCGCAGTGCCCCGCTCATTTGATACTGCCGCTGCATTGCCCTGCTTAATTTGATACCGCCGCTGCAGTGCCCTGCTTATTTGATACTGCCGCCGCAGTGCCCTGCTCAGTTGATACTGCCGCCGCAGTGCCCTGCTCAGTTGATACTGCCGCCGCAGTGCCCTGCTCAGTTGATACTGCCGCCGCAGTGCCCTGCTCAGTTGATACTGCCGCCGCAGTGCCCTGCTCAGTTGATACTGCCGCCGCAGTGCCCTGCTCAGTTGATACTGCCGCCGCAGTGCCCTGCTCAGTTGATACTGCCGCCGCAGTGCCCTGCTCAGTTGATACTGCCGCCGCAGTGCCCTGCTCAGTTGATACTGCCGCCGCAGTGCCCTGCTCAGTTGATACTGCCGCCGCAGTGCCCTGCTCAGTTGATACTGCCGCCGCAGTGCCCTGCTCAGTTGATACTGCCGCCGCAGTGCCCTGCTCAGTTGATACTGCCGCCGCAGTGCCCTGCTCAGTTGATACTGCCGCCGCAGTGCCCTGCTCAGTTGATACTGCCGCCGCAGTGCCCTGCTCAGTTGATACTGCCGCCGCAGTGCCCTGCTCAGTTGATACTGCCGCCGCAGTGCCCTGCTCAGTTGATACTGCCGCCGCAGTGCCCTGCTCAGTTGATACTGCCGCCGCAGTGCCCTGCTCAGTTGATACTGCCGCCGCAGTGCCCTGCTCAGTTGATACTGCCGCCGCAGTGCCCTGCTCAGTTGATACTGCCGCCGCAGTGCCCTGCTCAGTTGATACTGCCGCCGCAGTGCCCTGCTCAGTTGATACTGCCGCCGCAGTGCCCTGCTCAGTTGATACTGCCGCCGCAGTGCCCTGCTCAGTTGATACTGCCGCCGCAGTGCCCTGCTCAGTTGATACTGCCGCCGCAGGTCACCCGCTCTCCACATGGACTCTCACACTACACAAACTGTTACACATCACCCTGGACTACATTTCCCATGCTCCATTGCACTAATCAGAAGCTCCTCGGAAACCAGTCACACACAGCTGCTACCAATAACACACACTATATAAATCAGTCTCACACCACCATTCAATGCCGAGTATTGTTTAGCATTTATCACTCATATAGCGGTAGCTACTTTACGGAGCCAGTTCCTGGTCTAGTTCATGGTTTAGTCTAGTCTTGCCTTGCCTGTTTTCCTGTGTGAAGATATTTGCCTGTGTATTTCGGATTGCTCTATCGTCTTGCCGTTTGGACTCTGTTTGCCCCGGTCTGGACTATTGTTTATGTTTATGGATTACCCCTTTTGTCAAGCCCTCTGGATTCTGTTCGCCGATCAAAGACCCACGCTTGTCCTAGAATTACTCTTTGTTTTGCCTGTGTTGTATCTGTTTGCCATTGTTTGACCCACGCCTGTTATATGACCACGTCTTGGAAATAAAGCCTTGCATATGGATCCGCACGTCTCACGTCTCGTTCACCCCATTACAGTAGTAGTGGTCTTTATGTAGAATGATTTTTGCTGTATTGAATACCCAAACTGAAATAAATGTGTACTCTTTTAATAAATCAAATAAAACTCTCTGCCAGTGGATAGTCATTTGATTAGTTTGATCGCAAAACAGTGAATATCTCTGCATTTTCTATGGCTGATTCACCTTAAAGGAGACCTATTATGCCCCTTTTTACAATATGATGTTTTATTAATAAGGTTCGGGAGGAGCACAATCAGATAATCAATCAGTCTGGCCCAGGTGGAGCTCGTCAGCTAATCACCTTAACAAGCACAATATCGTACACTCGACGCAATGTTCATACTGGCTTTTTTTGGTTTCCTGAGATGCTTGGAATTCACAATAACCTCTATTCAACCCCAAACTCTATCCAACCGTCTCCGACCTTTCCATGCTCGACAGCGAAACTATCTCCTATTTCATCAAACAGAAGTAAATCAGATCAGGAAAAAGAGGTCACCACGTCTAAATTTTTAAACTCCCGTCACCAATCCAACCGTATCAGGCCCTTTTTATTGCATACAATTCAGAAGCTCTCAGTCTACATCCCCTCTTGACCCTCTTTTTGTCGATGACTGTAACCACCCCATCACACATTTTTGGTTTCAAAAACATCTATCCAAACGATGTTCAACAAACATCGTCCAACCAGGCATACCCGTAGAAAGAATTTCCAGCCACTCCTTCCGAATCGGGGCAGTAACTACAGCAGCTCAAAAAGGCCTCTCACAGCAGCAGATCCAAGC
>NW_015551109.1:310404-311514 GCF_001515605.1 Sinocyclocheilus anshuiensis
AAAGGCCTCTCAGAGCAGCAGATCCAAGCTCTCGGTCGATGGTCAGCGGATGCCTTCAAGAGTTATATCAGGACCAATAATTTTCACACAAAGAAAGCCCATCTAATTCTGATCAGTTAAATGAAAT
Source organism: Sinocyclocheilus anshuiensis (assembly GCF_001515605.1). Taxonomy (NCBI): domain Eukaryota; kingdom Metazoa; phylum Chordata; class Actinopteri; order Cypriniformes; family Cyprinidae; genus Sinocyclocheilus; species Sinocyclocheilus anshuiensis. The sequence continues at coordinate 310,532 of NW_015551109.1, forward strand.
TTGATGCTGCCGCCGCAGTGCCCTGCTCAATTGATACTGCCGCTGCAGTGCCCTGCTCATTTGATACTGCTGCTGCAGTGCCCCGCTTAATTTGATACTGCAGCCGCAGTGCCCTGCTCATTTGATACTGCTGCTGCAGTGGCCCGCTTAATTTGATACTGCCGCTGCAGTGCCCTGCTCATTTGATACTGCCGCTGCAGTGCCCTGCTCATTTGATACCACTGCTGCAGTGCCCGGCTCATTTGATACTGCCGCCGCAGTGCCCGGCTCATTTGATCTGCCGCCACAGTGCCCCTCTTAATTTGATACTGCCGCTGCAGTGCCCCTCTTAATTTGATGCTGCCGCTGCAATGCCCCTCTTAATTTGATGCTGCTGCCGCAATGCCCCGCTCATTTGATACTGCCGCTGCAGTGCCCCGCTTAATTTGATACTGCCGCCGCAGTGCCCCCCTTAATTTGATACTGCCGCCGCAGTGCCCCGCTCATTTGATACAGCCGCCACAGTGCCCCGCTCATTTGATACTGCCGCCGCAGTGGCCCTCTTAATTTGATACTGCCGCCACAGTGCCCCTCTTAATTTGATACTGCCGCTGCAGTGCCCCTCTTAATTTGATGCTGCCGCTGCAATGCCCCTCTTAATTTGATGCTGCTGCCGCAATGCCCCGCTCATTTGATACTGCCGCTGCAGTGCCCCGCTTATTTGATACTGCCACCGCAGTGACCCGCTCATTTGATACTGGCAACGCAGCGCTCTACTCAATTTAATTCTGCCGCTGCAGTGCCTGCTTAATTTAATACTACCGCCGCAGTGCCTCCATCCGTCGTTTCGAGCCTAATGGCTTATTCAGCATTGGACAGGGCTCTCCCTTCCGGTGCAGCAGAACCGCGGCTCCCTTCGGTCGCAGCGGGAGCCTTCCATCTGTTGTTTTGAGTTCCAAGGCTTATTCAGCATTGGACAGGGCTCTCCCTTCCGGTGCAGCAGA
>NW_015551109.1:311564-314487 GCF_001515605.1 Sinocyclocheilus anshuiensis
GAGCCGCAGGTCCCTTCGGATGCAGTGAGAGTCCCTCACCTGGCCTTCCATCGTGCTCCTCATTCGGCGACAGATAGGGCTTGCCATCTGACGCGGAGAGTCGCAGCTCACGTTCAAGCACTGCACGACCCCTCCCAGTCGCCCTGCCGCCTCCTCGCACACCCTACTTTTCTTCACGGCACGCATATTTTTGGGGACTACTTACAATTACAATTACAATTGTCTCATGCAATTAGCTTCTTTTGGGGAGTTCTCTGGGTTTGGGCTTTAACCCGAGCTCGGAGCCCTCCCTCTGGACAGCACGCCAAATATGCTACTAATTGCTCAATCTCATTATATGTTAGTGCGAACTCGTGAAATGATGTTCGGGAGGAGCACGATCAGATAATCAATCAGTCTGGCCCAGGTCATTATGTTAGTGCGAACTCGTGAAATGTAATATATATCTCAGGTGTCCCCAGAATGTGTCTGTGAGGTTTCAGCTCAAAATATCCCACAGACCTTTTTTTTTTTAATCATTTTGAAAACACCTATTTTGAGTGGAAGCAGAAACACACTGTTTTCTGAGTGTACACATCTGAAGCACATGCACCAAAATTGGCTGTCACACGGCATGTGAGTATTAAACTAAGTTCCTCTTCAGGAACTCGAGCTGCGTCAGAAAACACTTCGGGAACGCCTTCTGTGACCACGCTGTGAATCACATGTGAAATCAGTCCAATAGCTGAGTGTGACGTCACGGGCGAGTGACGTCATGACCAGGAAGCTATAAAAGCAGCTTTCTGTCATTCAGCGAAGCGCTCTGTGTGTGTCAGTCATATTTATTGTTGTCTGTCAATTGTGAAAAAGTTCATAAGCTCCAGCTATGTCTAAGGCTCATGCTAAGACTAAGCATTTCAAGGGCGAGAGCAAGCCACGTTATAGGTTGTGTGTTCCGCCCTGCCCACGTTACATCACGGGTGGGGATACACACAGCCTGTGCGTGGTTTATGTGGGAGCGAAGCACTCAGAGTCGGCTCTCGAGGGGGCTGGCTGCCCACATTGCAAACGTCTCCCACTGCGTACGCTTCGCTCTTGCAGGCTCTCCTCGAGGAGGGGGTGCTGGCCCCGCTTCCGTCGAGGCGGAGCGGCGGCTGCATTCGTGGGGATCGCAATTGGATGTGGCAGAGGGAATGGAGACGGGCGAGTCCCTATCTCCTTCCTCACCCGCTAGATCCAGCGCCCGATCTCTGGGTTTGGAAGCCTGTTCTGCGGCTACTTCCTCCCAGGGTGAGGGCTCGATGCCCTCACCTGTCTTCCTCCGAGGAGGATGACGTGGGGGGCATCGAAGAGGTTTCGCCCCTTCAATCGCCCCAGTATGAGGAGCTAGTGGAGGTGCTTACTCGTGCCGTGGCCAAATTAAAGATAGATTGGCCCGCCGAGAAGCAGACCGAGCCGCAGCGAAGCAAGTTGGATGAACGCTTCATGCGCGCGAGGCCACCACCTCCATACCGGAGCCTGCCATTTTTCCCCGACCTTCACACTGAGGTGTCGAGGTCATGGGCCAGGCCTTTTTCGGTCCGTCTCTTCATCCCTGCCTCTGATTAGTATGGGAATGTGGTGGGGTTGACTGAGCGTGGCTATAGGGCGATGCCCCGGGTAGACCAGCGCTAGCCAGCTATCTGTCCCCAGGCATGGCATCGTCCTTAAAGTCTCTGGCACTGCCCTCCAAGCCGCTGCGTACAACATCAGCGCTGGTGGGCAAGGGGTACGCGGCAGCAGGTCAGGCCGGTGCGTGTCTGCACACGATGTCTGTGTTACAGGCGTACCAGGCAGACCTGCTTAAAGAGCTGGATGAGGGCGAGCAACTTAACTCCGATAACATCGAGGAGTTAAGAAAGACTGCTGATCTCTCTCTCCGCAGCACCAAAGAGACCGCCCGCTCCATTGGGCGGTCCATGGCAGCTATGGTGGCAGCAGAGAGGCATTTGTGGTTGACCCTGTCTGATATGAAAGAAAAAGACAGGGTCTTCCTCCTCGACGCCCCACTTGCGCCTTCTGGCCTGTTCAGCGACGCCGTCAATTCCATTCTCGACAGGGACCAGGAGGCTCGTAAACAGGCGGCGGCGTTTCAGCGGTTCCAGCTATGGGAGCTGCTGGGCGGGAGCAGTCCCCACCGCGTACCAGCTCCTCACACAGAGAGGCTCAAAAACAGAGTGTTGCCGCCCGCGCTCCCCCACGTCGGGACCGGAGGCAGAAGCATTGTTCTGCCAACCCTGCTGGTGTTCCAGGGCGCAGCGGTCTCTAGCGAGCGTTTCTTTCAGTTTCCGCCCGGCGGCGTAGCGGCACTGAGAGGCTCGCGGAGGCCCCCAGAGCAGCTAGTTTGACCGTCCCCTGCCGGTGTGCCGCTTCAGGGCACCGAACTAGCCGCTCTGGGCACACCAGAGATCAGTCTCGAGAGACTGATTCCCTTAGTAGATTATTTAGCAGCGTGTAAGCTACTACCAAATGTATCTCAATGGGTACTGCGTACTGTAGAAAGAGGCTACAGAATCCAGTTCAGTTCTCATCCGCCTCGATTCAACGGGGTCAACCCCACTCTAGTGGGTCCCAAGCATGCTCTGGTATTAGAACAAGAAGTAGTTACTCTCTTAAAGAAGGAGGCCATCGAGGTGGTCCCTCCACACGAGACAGACTCCGGGTTCTATAGCCGGTACTTCATTGTTCCGAAACAGAGTCCGGGTGTTGTTGTTCTGTCTCTGTGATCAGATGGACCACCTATCTGGGCATGGTGTGGGATTCGACCACAATGCACGCACGTTTGTCCCCTGCTCGGATCGAGTCGATCTTCACTGCAGTCAAGAGAGTGAAAGAAGGCCAGTCACTCACTGTCAAGCAGTTTCAAAGACTGCTGGGTCTGATGGCAGCTGCGTCCAACGTGATA
>NW_015551109.1:314529-328706 GCF_001515605.1 Sinocyclocheilus anshuiensis
CATGACGTCACCCGCCCGTGACGTCCCGCTCAGCTATTGGACTGATTTCACATGTGATTCAGAGCGTGGTCACAGAAGGCGTTCCCGAAGCGTTTTCCGACGCAGCTCGAGTTCCTGAAGAGGAACGTCTCAGGTTACGTACGTAACCATGGTTCCTCGAGGGAACGAGATGCTGCGTCTCGGTGCCATACTTCCGGCATCCCTGCCAGTGCTTGCCTCATTCCTGAAGCTGACGCCGGCTCCGTCGCACGTGCTTTTATAGCTACCTGGTCATGACGTCACCCGCCCGTGACGTCCCGCTCAGCTATTGGACTGATTTCACATGTGATTCAGAGCGTGGTCACAGAAGGCGTTCCCGAAGCATTTTCCGACGCAGTGTCTCGTTCCCTCGAGGCACCATGGTTACATACGTAACCTGAGACGTTCCTCTTCAGGAACTCGAGCTGCGTCGGAAAATGCTTCGGGAACCCAAGTCTCTGCCTAGTGAGGAAGACTGCACAGCTAGGGTGAGAGAACAGAAGAGCCAGGAGTGGCTCGCATGTCTAGACCGTAGAACCTGACGAAGGTAAGGGGCGTCTTATTGTGCTTAAACTGTCACATACACAAGTTTATGTTAAAAATTAATTACAAAAACAGTCGGTTATGTCTGTGAAGGTAAACAGCTGGGGAAAAATAAATTGCATGTTTATATTAGATCTGTGTGGCAGCAGTGTAATATACAATGAATAAATCAGTAAATCCACTGCTCTGTTGTCTCCTTTGAGGCTGGGACTCAAAAATGTTCTGTGCTCGTCAGTGCAGCCAATGACAGAACAGTTAGCATGCTTTGCTCGAACTTTTGCCATGGTAGTAGAACTGGTACACCGTTGTCGCTTGTGAAATCACAATGGCGGTGCCGTGGTGGAAATGTGCAAATTAAGTGGTGGTAATATTAGAATATGATCCCCTTTCTATGTCACAGGGGAGCAAAATCTGAGCAGCTCGTATTTCACAAGCTTGCAGAGAAAGGCTTACCTTTGGGTTTGCAGATGCACCAGGGTCCCGATTATAACACTTAAACATGGAAAAAGTCAGATTTCCATGATATGTCACCTTTAAAACAAGTCAGATCAAACAACTGACATAATTAATTCATCACTGTGGAAATGGATGGTCAAGTCAAATATATTGCATTATTTGCACAGGAATCCATGCAGTAAGCTGTGATTTTTCTCAGCATGTCTAACAGACATTTCTTGTTGGATGACGGACCATCACCTTCAACTCAACCTGGCTAAGACAGAACTGCTTGTGGTTTCAACAAACCCATCACTTTATCAAAATTTCACCATCCAGTTAGGCTCTTCAACCATAACTCCTTCAAAAACAGCTAGAAACCTTGGAGTTGTGATTGATGATCTGCTAAATGACTAAATAAATAAATAAATGAATAAATAAATAAATACATTTATATGGCAAATTTTAGCAAATGTAGTAGGCCATTTGGGCATGCATACAAAAAAATTGCATAGTGTACATTTTGCATCACAAAACATATATTATATTCACTGCTAGTGTTAATGTATTATTCCAAACATAACTCATAAATTCTGAATACTGATGTAATTAAAAACTGAATCTCTATGGTGTTCATCTTAAGCATTGCTAGTATATATTGCTGACCTGTATTACTGACTGATCCTATAATTGTAATATGTATATGAATATTATGATAGCAGTAATTATTGTTAAATCAATCTGTGCTTCATAAAGGTGTCACATTTACTAATTAACATTTTAGAAATAGTATAAATACAAGGCACTGAAACATTAAATGATAACTTTTGACTAGCTCACTAGGCTTTGACAATGCCATTAGTCAAGACCATGTAAATTCCTTTAATGAGCTCAATTACTTGTCTGATTACCAAGTTGTTTTAATGTCTTTTATTCCCGTCTTAAGATATGTTCAGTCATTCAGGTAATGGTGAAGTGGATGGACAAACCAGTACAAGCATGCATACATTAGTTGGCTGTGTAACTGGTTGTGTAAGGTTGTCAAAATACAGCTAAAAGCAGTCAATTGAAATGAAACATAATTCTGATGAAATCATACAATATAGAAAAAATATGGTATATTTATATATATATATATATATATATATATATATATATATATATATAAACTCTACCAAAACCATCCTTGTTCCATTCCTGCAAAAAAGAAAAGACAATGTTATTGAGATATTCTTAATGTAGCCTACTAGCTAGCAGAGGGGTATTCTCCCCTCTAAGAAGGGAGAGAATAGCAGGCCCCTCTTTTAATTTAAGTAGCGAGGGGTGTTCGTCCCTCGCTGAGGGATAGAACAGCAGGCTCCTGCAGTTATAGCAGCAAAGGGTGTTCTCTCCAGCGGGAGAAAACAGCAGCTCTTTTTTTTTTCTTTGAGAGGGACTGACGGCTGGCCCCAAATATGCAGCAGTGGTCTTCTCTCCAGCGGGAGAACCACAAGAACAAAGCAGCATGTCCCTGAGTTTGGCATGAGGGGTAGGAGAGCAGCGTGCCCCTTATGGTATCGTGATACTACGAGATGGAGAGTGTTTTTTTTTTTTTTTTTTTTTGGAAGGGCGGCTCAAGGCAAGAACCCCCCAAAACCATCCTTGTTCCATTCCTGCAAAAAAGAAAAGACAATGTTATTGAGATATTCTTAATGTAGCCTACTAGCTAGCAGAGGGGTATTCTCCCCTCTAAGAAGGGAGAGAATAGCAGGCCCCTCTTTTAATTTAAGTAGCGAGGGGTGTTCGTCCCTCGCTGAGGGATAGAACAGCAGGCTCCTGCAGTTATAGCAGCAAAGGGTGTTCTCTCCAGCGGGAGAAAACAGCAGCTCTTTTTTTTTTCTTTGAGAGGGACTGACGGCTGGCCCCAAATATGCAGCAGTGGTCTTCTCTCCAGCGGGAGAACCACAAGAACAAAGCAGCATGTCCCTGAGATTGGCATGAGGGGTAGGAGAGCAGCGTGCCCCTTATGGTATCGTGATACTACGAGATGCAGAGGATTTTTTATTTGGAAGAGCTGCTCAAGGCTTTTTGCGCTAGTATTACGTCCTGAGTTGAAGGCCTAATGTATCGTTGGTACGCTGATGATGACCACCGACCCATTGCTTTGAGCATGGGTATGGAGACTGTTGAAGCTGCGGTGGTGCGCCTATGCGGAATGAATGGCTGGTATAAAGCGCGGGGTCCATGTCACAATGGAGGCATGCGGCACGGAGACGTGAGGCAAACCAATGCTTGGACATAGCTTCTCCTTTCTCTGTGATGAAAAGTGGATCTGTAGGATTGGATTTACTGCGTGTTTACCAGCCAGTTCATGGCTGTGAGGGGACAATATCCGTCGTTGGTTCTAGAAATGTTAATAGTACTTCCGTTATTATCTCTGTCTGTTTTGGAATGTTTCAGATAGATGGAAAAGTAATCGGTGTGAAATGATATGTCTTTGATTGTGAGATCGTGTGAAGGGTCGAATATTTTGGTGTTAATAGTGAATTCTTCTCCTCTGAGGAATCCATAATAGGCGGTGAGGAACGCTGCTTCTAGAAGCAAGTTTGTGTGCGAAGTGAAAAGACCTGATCTTAATTTATCCACCATCGTGTGCACCTGTGAGAGAGACAGCGGTAGTCGTTTATCTGGAACTGCAGGGCGTTCCTTTTTTAACCCGTTAAAGAGAAGGCATATGGAGGGACTTTGTAACAGGCTTTGAGAGGAAGGATCTAAACATCTAATGTGGAATTGAATGCCTGAGATCATAATCTTGATGGTGGAAGGCTTAAGCTTTCTGGATTCGAAGCAGTGCGTAATAATGAAAGCACATATTATAGGTATGTTAGCTGGGAGTTTAGGCGCCGAGAAAGCGTTGCAGAAATCTGAAAAAGACGACCACACCGAGTCGTAAGTTTTAAGTCGTTTTTGCTAGCCCTGACCTCATGTAGTGTGCGGCTGATTTAAGATATTTTTGCAATGTTGCATTCAGTCTAGGACTGTTTGACTGAAGTCCGGGCAGCCCAGTCGTGATGAAGCAGCTCCCGGACACAGGTGTCTGAATTCCTGGAAATTAAACCGAGACAGAGAGTCAGCTATTTTATTATCCAGCCCAGGTATGTGAGTAGCTTTAATTGTAAAATTGTTCATAACTGAGATCCAGGTTAGACGCCTAATAAAACGGTTAATGAAAGGCACAGAAGAGCGACCCTTGTTAATAATGTTCACTGTGGCTTCGTTATCACAGAAAACAAGGATGTTTTTCCTAGTCCATTGATCTGCCCATAATGAGCAAGCAATCACTATAGGATATAGTTCCATAAGTGCTGTCGATTTGATAGAGGGAGCCGGTTCCTTAAGTTCTTTTGGCCATCTTTCTGCAAACCATTGTTTGTTAAAAATCCCCCCGAACCGGACGGAAGGAGCTGCATCTGTGAAGAATTGTAGTTTAACTGAGGTTTCTATATCTTCTTCGTAGAAGAAGGAAATGCCGTTCCAGTTGTCGCATAATTTAGACCAGAATATTAAATCGGACCTGCAGCCTTCATCTAACATGACCGTGTCATGCATTTTCTCGACCGTTTTAGACAGATCTAAAGTCTGGAAATGAAGGAACGACCTTGGGGAATAATCCTCATGGCAAAATTGAGATGGCCCAGGAGAGAAAGAAGATCCCTTTTTGTTAAGGTAGGTAATTGGGAATAAGTTCTGATGAAACCTCTAATCCTTTCTAGTTTGTCTAGCAGAAGAGATGCTTGCATTTTCACTGAATCTAGCGTGATCCCCGGGAAATCGAGGACATGAGATGGGCCTTTTGTTTTTTTTTCTGTAAGAGGAATGCCGAATTTATTGAATGCTTTAACCAGGGAATTGATGCTGCGCGATGGGTTGGCATCTGGAAAGTCGATGAGCAGGAAGTCATCCAACAGGTGAAGAACGAATGGTAGTTTGAAATTATTTAGTAAGACCCAGCAGAGTGCTTCAGACAGTGTATCAAAAATCTTTGGATTGCTTTTACACCCGAAGGTGAGTCTGACTGAAAAATAAAATTTTTCTCACCAACTGACCCTGAAAAGATGCCACTGAGAAGGGTGTAAGGGCATGATTTTGAAGGCGTCGGTAATATCTGCTTTACTGAGCCACGCTCCTCTGCCGGCTAATTTACTTAGTTTAATTGCGTTGTCCACTGTGGAATAAGCCAGGGAAAATGGTTCTGTGGTAATTAAACTGTTAATGCTTGGAACCCCTAAAGTGGAGTGGGGAGCGGATAAATCAATAATTAGTATTTCCTAACTGCAACTCCTAAAGGGTTAATGAGGAAGAGTTTGAATGGAGGTTGATCAAAAGGTCCGATCATGTACCCCTTCTCTATTTCTTTCCCCATCAGATCATCTACGGCCTGTGGAACTTTGATAGCCGACTGGAGGTTTTGACAGGTGAAAGAGAAATTGGGCAGATAGGAAAGACCAGCTAGGAACCCATGCATGAGCCCTAGAATGAGGTAAGACACAAAACAGCGATTTGGATGCTTTTCCAGAGCTTTAGATAGCTCCTTGGTGTTTGTGCGGCGTGGACAAGAAAACTTTGGGTGACTGTTCCCGCAATAGCTGTTCTGGCTCCGAAGCGCTAGTGTCGTGAGTTGAAGCGGTCTTAGGGCAGAGAGATGCGGTGTCGGAAAACGAACCGCAGAGTGAGCATGACAGTGCTCGGTGGCCCGTAAAGTGTCTGCTAATTAGTGCAAGATCGACCACGGACCAGTCCAGTCGCTGATTAAAGCGTTGTATGTACATTGCTGCTTTAGATGAAAATGATTTGTGGTATTCGTAGAATAGTGTGCCTCCGTAAGACATGGCGAGATCCAAAATGATAGCTAGATAGGTATCTAATTCCTTTCTCCTGTCTGGATACACTTCACAGATAATGTCTCTGAACACGCCGAAAGCAACATTAAATTCTGCCATAGTTAAACTTTTGGTGAGTCTTAGATCGTTGTCTTTAAGAATGACAGATATATCCCCACAATCTACGATCCTTCTTTCGTTAGTTTCTGCACATAGCAATATTTTAACCAAGTTTATGTCGTTACCTGACAGGATTTGAGCACGCAGTTGGGGAGAAATGGCAGCTGCTGGGGGGTCCGTATATACATCTGCTTCCCAGTCTATAAGGTCCCCTTCAAAGTCCAGCAGTCCCAGATACACAATAAGCTGACCCTCAGCCATGGTGCAATGGGCAGAGCTCCTCTCCACGCTCTCACTGTCCACGGCTTTTTCTCTCATGGCAGGCATTGTAGAAACACACACAGACAGTCCAGGGGCGTGACACGGGATGCCTTGTCCTGGAATGGGGTAAGTTTTACGACTTTGAGTCTCTCTTGTTGCATAGCCCTTTTCTGCAAAGAGGTCCCTCGCTGTCCATTTCTGTGCAAATGTCCTCTGAAATAGAGTATAAATGAAAACAGACACGTTTTCTTGCCATGCTCTCAACATTAAAGGTATATTAAATGTTAAAGTTAACAAATATCCTTAAGTTTGTTCTGGTTGGGAAATACACAGTGTTTGATATTTTCTTGATGCATAAAATTATTGACTCAAATTAATAATTTTAATCATAATATTTCATTATTCTTCAGCCACAGCTCATTAGGGCAGAGTCCCACCAAAATTTTAATTTGAGCTATTGTCAGATTTTAAGACTGTTTCACCTATTTTCACGATTACTGTAAGCTAACCTTGTTCCAGACCAAGATGATATAATTAGCTTCAGCTACTGTATGTGTGTATTAGTCTGCATCTGGTAAGTAACTAGTTGGTGTCTCTCTTTTTTTGTGTAGTGGAGCTTTAAAGTAGTCTATATCCTTATTGGAAACTTGTGAAGGCCTTTCTATAGTCCTGACATGTTTTTTTTTTTTTTTTTTTTTTTTTAAAGGGGTCATCGATTTGATGTAAGTTGATATGATTCTTTAGGGTCTTAATGAAATGTCTATAACATACTTTGGTTAAAATTTCTCAATGGTAGTGTAAAAAACACCCTTTTTACCTTATTAAAATCAGCTCTTTTCACAGCAAGCCGTTTTGGTGCATTTCCCTTTAAATGCTAATGAGCCCTGCTCACCCCGCCCCTCTCTTCTGTGGGGTGACAAGCCGTCCTGTTTACTTTAGCCGCATTTAGCCGCAACACTAGCTAACTAGCACATTATTAGGAAAGGCAATTTGCAAAGATTCATAAAAAAAAAAAAAACATTATACTCACTTCATTTGTAGGTGAAGCTGGATCACGAATGATTCGTGCGAACATAGACACATTTAGGTAGATTGGAGGGCGCATTCCCTTTAAAAACAAAAGTAACATTAATCCTCTGTGTCTTCAGCGGCTCAGATGTCAGGAGTAAATGACGACTGCTATGTTCATTATTACATCCAACAACAGAACCAGAGCATGTGAGCGGAGCGGAGCGTGAGCGGAGCGGGGAGCGGAGTGGTAATATTTCCTTAAGAGCGCAGAGCGCCTTTCTGAAGATTCCGCTCCGCTCGCTCAATTAGCGGAGCGTCACACCGCTCCGCTTCGCTCACATGCTCTGAACAGAACACCTCAATCGCTTAGGAGGCATTCTTGTCTATGTCCCTGCACCGGCGCCGAAACAATGGCAGTCGGACTGTTACAGCTCACTCAGGGTGGGTCTAAGGTAAGACGGCAGTGTCAATCAACTATTGTGGGAGCGGCCTTGGTCTGTCTGACATCACACAGCCAAGAAGCTGAGAATGGCTTGATTTAAAAAAAGGGGATATTATTTATAGAGATAAAAAATACCACTTGGTGGATTTTTATCATTATAGCGTGGTTGTGTACACACACTGCTGATTTGGTTGTCTGGGAAAATTTTTAAAAATCTTAAAAATTCCTGTAATCCTAGGCTAAAATCTGTAGTCTTTGATTGCTTGTTTGACATGTTTACAGAAAGGTGATTAATGGCCGTTGCGATCAGATTTGACCTCCGATGAAATTCTGGCAGTGTCAGAAAATTTGGCGAACAAACCTGCAGTGTGACTTCTCCTACGACGAACGTCAAACTGTTCATTTATCAAGATAAGCCATGATAAGAATTAATGCTAGATATTTCATCTAACCTCCATAAACTCCGGTGCTTCCGTTCTCCGCTCATGGAATTCATATACAGGTATGCTGCCTTTGCTATGATAAACACTGGCTGTGCTGCTGCTTTCATGTGGGTGTGTAGTGCTGCTAACACTATTCTTCTTAAATACACCGGTATTCATATACTTTAAATGATAGCCAACATTACAGCCCAGAGTGTAATGCAGCTCGCAGTGAATGTGTTGATAATGTAAAAATCCAAACAAGTTTTATTACATGCACTAGTCGTACAGTCTGACATTAATGACTACTGAGATTCCACAGTGTGATATGATAATCATGTTTGTACAGTCTGACAATTAAACTATTAAAAATCAAACAGAGTGCACCTGGCTTTACTTGGTCTATCGTTGCCTTCACACTACACGCACTATTGTGGCCCTTCACATAACTCTGTCTATGGTGGTCATCAGGTAAGTCTGACTATTATTGTTTAAGAAGTTCAGCCAATCATGGCCTTTGCATATCACGGCCAATCGTGGCTTTCGCATTTCATGGCCTATCGTGGCCTTTGCACAGCATTGAGTATTCTTTTTTCTTATGAGTTATGCTGATCTGATTTTTCCTTCTTTTTTTCTCTTATTTCTGGGGGGGTGCCTTGAGTGGGTTCTGGCAGTTAGATGGAGTTCTATCAAGCGTGTATCTAGCCTAAATAATATTTTTTATGTATCTGTATTTACTTTCTTAGCAGCTGTTAGAACTTAAATACTACCTTCTATCACTTTACTTAAACTGACGGCCTTCCTAACACAATGTGGTGGTTTAGAACCCCTGTAATTGCTAATGCAGAGAATGTGGTTATCTCAATACTATACATTTTATTTTGGTATGGTACTTTTAGCAGCTACTGGTGGTGGTGGTTACTTTCTCATTTGCTCCTCATGTCCAGCCTATCATGGCTTTTCACATACAATGGCCTATCATCACACAGCCTGTCCGGCCTCCATGCTACACAGCCCATCGGGGCCTCCACGCAACTCAGCCCATCGGGGCCTTTACTTTACATGGCCTTCCGAGGCTTCTACATTACACAGCCTGTTGTGGCCTTTGCACGATATGGCCTTTTGTGACCATCAGGTAAGTCTTGACTATTATTGTTACTTGGCCTATCTTGGCCCTTCACGAAATTGGCCTATCATGACTTTTTGGTAACACTTTACATTAAGGTTCCCTTTATAAAGTGTTTATAAAGGTGTTCATAAATGACTAATAACTCATTTACAAATGCATTATGATTAATTGATAAGCAGTTATAAATGCATGAATAAAAAGTGTGATTTTAATGCAATACCTGCCAAATAGTGAGCCATTTTTAACTCACATGTTATGAATGCTTAATAAATATATTTATTAATACTTATTTAACTCAAAACCGGATTCCTGATTTATTTCATGATGCAGCAAACATTGACTTATGTCACTTTTTGTACAATGTTTCTTACCAGAATCTACTCTGTACCTTACCCATGATACGCTGCAAATGTTCATGATGCCTATCCACGGCAATGATTAGAAACTGATATATTTTGTTTATCAAGATGAAATTATTCAACTTTATTTTGGGGTGGAAAAAATCATAAAAGCACAACCATGACTTGATGAAATATCAATAATGAAAAACTTAATTTCAATATTAGTTACCTCTGAACCTTAATGTAAAACAATTATGAATGAGTTATAAATGTTAATAACCTGTGAAGGTGAATCTTAATGTAAAGGGAACACCTGTGAACCATTTATTAATGAGTTATAAACATTAATAACCTGTGAAAGTGAACCTTAATGTAAAGTGAAGACCTGTGAACCATTTATGAATGAGTTATAAACGTTAATAATGTCTAAAAGTGAACCTTAATGTAAAGTGAACAGCTGTGAACCATTTATTAATGAGTTATAAACATTAATAACCTGTGAAAGTGAACCTTAATGTAAAGTGAACAGCTGTGAACCATTTATTAATGAGTTATAAATGTTAATAACCTGTAAAAGTGAACCTTATTGTAAAGTGAACACCTGTGAACCATTTATTGAGTTATAAACTTTAATAACCTGTGAAAGTGAACCTTAATGTAAAGTAGACCCCTGTGAACCATTTATTAATTAGTTATAAACGTTAATAACCTTTTATAATGAACATTAATGTAACGTGAACACATGTGAACCATTTATTGAGTTATAAACGTTAATAATATCTAAAAGTGAACCTTAATGTAAAGTGAACAGCTGTAAACCATTTATTAATGAGTTATAAATGTTAATAACCTGTAAAAGGGAACCTTAATGTAAAGTGAACACCTGTGAACCATTTATTAATGAGTTATAAACTTTAATAACCTGTGAAATTTAACCTTCATGTAAAGTGGACACCTGTGAACCATTTATTAATGAGTTATAAACGTTAATAGCCTGTTAAAATTAACATTAATGTAAAGTGAACACCTGTGAACCATTTATTAATGAGTTATAAAAGTTAACCTGTGAAAGTGAACACTAATCATTTACTTATTATTAATGCACACACTAAAGGGTAATTTATTTATTTTTCTGCTGAAATGTATTTTACTGTTGATGCACTATATCAGTAAACACAACAACTTGAAACAACATCCTGAGCATAACTGCACAAGAAAAGTGGCTTATACAAGTGTAACGAATCATCCACTGAAGGCGAGTTGAAGTGAGAACCCAAGTGCAGTTTATTTACAGGTGCTCCAAACATCCAAACAATAATCCGAGACTTGACTTTACATGAACAGACTTGACTAGACATGAACAGACTTGACTTGAACAGGCTTGACGAGGCATAAACAGACTAGACTCACCGAAAGCGGGTTACAACATCAAATATATGACCAGGGCACAATGGGAACATGATGGCTAGTTATAGCAGACAAGGAGGGTCACATGACATGAACAAACCAATGGGAAACAAGACACATGACTAAGACAACCAATCAGAACATGACACAATGAACAGAGGAACCAATAGCATGAAGACATGAGGGCAAGGGAAGCATTACACAAACAGCATGAAACAATTACAAAATAAAAGACATGAAAACATGAACATGAAACAAAACCCAAACACCAAACCCCACACAGGCACCTGAATATTTATATTTTATCTAATTTAACAGTTTTGAAATAATCATTAAATCAATGACCGAAAGCACCGTTACAGAACATTATCATATTAATAGTCAAGTCAAGTCTACTTTATTTATAAAGCGATTTTAACAATACAGATTGTTTCAAAGCAACTGTACAGCATTAATTAGGAAAATAGTGTGTCAATAATGCAAAATGACAAACTGGATCCGGGTGACTGCAGTGACCATCTGATCTGGATACAGAGTGGATCTGGTGGCTACGGTGACCTCGGAATAAGAAAGAAGGAAAGACTAATATTAACGTAGATGTCATTCTTCTAACGATGTAGCAAGTACATTGGGTGTTATCGGAAGTGTTCCCGGTTCCGGCTGTCCTAATTAATGCAGCCTAAAAATCCTTTAACGGATTTGAATATTAGAAATGTGTTAGTGTGTTATGGGTACCATAAAGATGGGTATTTAATCTAGATTTAAACTGACAGAGTCTGTCTGTCTCCTGAACAATGTTAGGTAGATTATTCCAGAGCAGAGCAGCCATCAAGTGTTAGACAGTGTTCTAGGTTATTACATGCAGTTTTTGGGTCCTATAGTTAACATATTAATAATTTAATTAGTCATTTTTTATATCGACTATGCATTCCGTTAGTTTTTCAAATTGGTATGTTTCATCAGCTGAGTTGAGTATCATCAGCATAACAGTGAAAGCTAACACCGTGTTTCCTGATGATATCTCCCAAGGGTAACATTTAAAGCGTGAAAAGTAACGGCCCTAGTACTGAGCCTTGCGGTACTCCATGTGATCGATATGATAACTCTTCATTCACTGCTACGAATTGATGACGGTCAGATAAGAACGATTTGAACCATGCTAATGCACGTCCATTAATGCCAACAAAATTTTCTTGTCTATTCAAAAAAAATGTTGTGGTCAATAGTGTTGAATGCAGCGCTAAGATCCAATAGCACTAATAGAGAGATACAACCACGATCAGATGATAAGAGCGGGTCATTTGTAACTCTAATGAGCACAGTCTCAGTACTATGATACGGTCTAAATCCTGACAGGAAATCCACACAAATACCATTTTTCTCTAAGAAGGAATACAATTGTGAGGATAATACATTTCTAGCATCTTGGACAGAAAAGTGAGATTCAAGATCGGTCTGTAATTAACTAGTTCTTTGGGGTCAAGTTGTGGTTTTTTGATGAGAGGCTTAATAACAGCCAGTTTGAAGGTTTTGGGGACATATCCTAATGACAATGACGAATTAATAATAGTCAGAAGAGGATCTATGACTTCTGGAAGCACCTCTTTTAGGAGCTTAGATGGAATAGGGTCTAACATACATGTTGTTGCTTTAAATGATTTAAGAAGTTTATACAATTCTTCCTCGACTATAGTAGAAAATGAGTGGAATTGTTCCTCAGGGGATCTATAGCACACTATCTGATGCGATACTGTAGCTGACGGCTGCATGGTTACAATTTTATCTATAATAGTATAGATCTTGGAAGTAAAGTAGTTCATAATGTCATTACCGCTGTGCTGTTGGGAAATGTCAACACCTGTTGATGTTTTATTTTTCGTTAATTTAGCCACTGTATTGAATAAATACCTGGGTTTATGGTTGTGTTCTTCTAAAAGAGACGAAAAGTAATCAGATCTAGCAGTTTTTAATGCTTTTCTGTAGGATAGGTTACTTTCCCGTCAAGCAATACGAAATACCTCTAGTTTTGTTTTCCTCCAGCTTTTCTCCATTTTCCGGGCTGCGAGTGTGCTCATTATACTACGGTGTCAGACTGTTTTCCTTAATCTTCCTTAAGCGTAAAGGAGCAACCATATCTAAAATGCTAGAAAAGAGAGAATCCATAGTTTCTGTTATATCATCAAGATTTTCTGAGATATTGGATATGCTAAGGAATTTAGATAAATCAGGAAGATTACTTAAAAAGCAGTATTTTGCGGTAGAAGTGATGGTTCTACTATACTTGTAACAAGGAGTAGAATTTACAGTTTTAGCTATATGAAGTTTGCACAAGACTAAATAATGATCAGAGATATCATCGCTTGGCTGCATAATTTCAACACCATCAACATCAATTCCATGTGACAGTATTAAATCTAGAGTATGATTTCGACAATGAGTAGGTCCTGACACGTGTTGTCTAACCCCAATAGAGTTCAGAATGTCTATGAATGCTGATCCCAGTGCATCTTTTTCATTATCAACCTGGATATAAAAATCACCAACAATTAAAACTTTATCTGCAGCCAGCACTAACTCAGATATAAAGTCAAGCAAATTCTTTAATAAAGTCTGTATGGTGCCCTGGTGGCCTGTATACAGTAGCCAGTACAAACATCACAGGGGATCTATCATTAACATGTGCTTCTCTGGATAATGTTATATAAAGCACCATTACTTCAAACGAGTTATACTTGAAGCCTGCCCTCTGAGAAATACTGAAAATATTGTTATAAATTGCAGCCACACCTCCCCATTTACCTTTTGGACGTGGCTCATGTTTATAACAGTAATCTTTGGGGGTGGACTCGTTTAAAATAATGTAATCATCATGTTTTAGCCAGGTTTCTGTCAAACAGAGCACATATATCATTTGTTTATCCGTATTACATCTCTTTTTTATTTGTTGAACATCAATTAAATTGTTACTCTTAAATTGGTTCGGACGTTTTTTGTATTTTCTAGTTCGGGGAACAGACACAGTCTCTATAGTGTGATATCTTGGTGAAAGAGTCTCTATGTGCTGAGAATTAACTGATTTCTGTGACGTGAGGCGGCTAGCAGACGGTCGGTTTAGCCAGTCTGTCTGCTTCCTGACCTGGGCCCCAGTTAGTCAAGTACAAACTCTAAGACTATGTGCCATATTTCTAG
>NW_015551109.1:330457-345561 GCF_001515605.1 Sinocyclocheilus anshuiensis
TGAGGCGGCTAGCAGACGGTCGGTTTAGCCAGTCTGTCTGCTTCCTGACCTGGGCCCCAGTTAGTCAAGTGCAAACTCTAAGACTATGTGCCATATTTCTAGACAGAAGAGCGGCACCACCCCAGGGGGGATGAAGAACATCTCTTTTCAACAGGTCAGGTCTGCCCCAAAAACTCGTCCAATAGTCTATGAAACCTGTTATTCTGCGGGCACCATGTAGACATCCAGCCATTGAGTGACGACAGTCTGCTGTGTATCTCATCACCACGGTAAGCAGGGAGGGGACCAGAGCATATTACAGTGTCTGCCATCGTACTTGCAAGTTCACACTCCTCTTTAATGTTATTTTTAGTGATCTCCGACTGGCAAAGTCAAACATCATAACGCCGGCGTGGATAACAAACTTACTGAATTTACATTTAGCATTAGCCAGCACTTTTAAATTTGCCAAGATGTCAGGCGCTCTGGCTCCCGGTAAACATTGGACTATGGTGGCTGGTATCTCTATTTTCACGTTCCGTACAATATAATCGCCAATAACTAGAGCACTTTCATCAGGTTTCTCAGTGGGCGCGTCACTGAGTGGGGAGAACCTGTTTGATGTTTTGATCGGAACGGAAGAGCAATGTTTTGACCCATGACTATGCCGCCTCACAGTCACCCAGTTGCCCTGCTGCGGGGGCTCTGTAACCGGAACCGAACAATGTACAGGACTTCCTGAGCTAGCCACATCCAAAGCCGTATCTACAGCCCTCACATTCTTACTGTCCTCAATTAAAGTTTGGATACGTGTCTCTAATTCTGAAATCTTTTCTGTCAGCCTAACTATTTCCCTGCATTTATCACATGTGAATCCCTCACTGCTGACAGAGAAGGCTACACTATACATGTGGTAAGCAGTGCAAGTTCAGTCACCCAGTCACCCTGCTGCGGAGGCTCTGTAACCGGAACTGAACAATGTACAGGACTCCCTTAGCTAGTAGCATTCAAAGCCGTATCTAGAGCCCTCACATTCTTACTATCCTCAATTAAAGTTTGGATGCGTGTCTCTAATTCTGAAATCTTCTCTGTCAGCCTAACTATTTCCCTGCATTTATCACATGTGAATCCCTCTTCGCCGACAGAGAGAGTTAAACTATACATGTGGCAAGCGGTGCAAGCAACAATAGCAGGAGAAGAAGCACTCACCGTGATTGATGAATGATTCTGACTTTCCACTGTTGTTTGATGAACATGTGAAAAAATGAAGAAATGATTTATATAGGCTATTGTTTTATATTATATAATACATGAAAACATCATTGCGTCATAAGAAATTGAGATATAAATTCTAAATGTTTCACTCATTTCAAACATTTTAGTCAGGAATTATAGTTTGAGAAAAGCCCAACTAGTAAATGTGTTCAAGTTCATGTCACAATAACACATTAACTAATGCAAAAAAGAAACATTACTTACTCATGTGCTTGATCTCCTCCTCTTACTCTAAGCGCGTCTTCTTCTGAGGTTAATTCTGGGTTATTCCTCTCAGCGTGTTTTCTTCTAGAAAAAAACAGTAGCCGCGGTGAACTTGACTATCCTCATGCTTTGTTTATGTAGTGTAGAAACTATAAACTGACTACGCCACCTCCTTATTTAGGACAGGGGCCCTCCACAAACCACAATACTTGATTTTAAGCAGTAAACGTCATTTGTCAAATATCACAATTTTACTGTTCACAGACAAAAAAAAATTCTCAAACTGAATCTACTGAAAACTGAAATTCTCAAAATGTATCAATAATCAAATCCACAGACGTAGAAAATAGCTCTCCTCAAAACTGCAAGGAGGGTTGTGACTGCTCTTATGCACCACCTGTCTGTAAGAGACAGAAGAAAAAAGCGGAAGAAAGACCCACAGCATACACCGCAAACAAAGAGTAACCTTTAAATCACCATTTCAGTGTCAACCTTGTAGGTAATACACACCACACAGCAGTGCCACGCCACCCAAATAACCTACACCAGGGGAGGTTAAGTGTCGATGCAGGTCTGGCCCTGTACAAAGCCACTACACACTGCAACACACAACAAGAGGAGAGCAATATCAGACAAACAAAAGCAAATGACAAACACTATTTATCATCAAATTAAACGTCTAGCTCAAATAGAAAAAAAAGAACACAAACCACAAAAGAAAAACTTAAATACACAAGAAACAGTGGCTGGTCTGCCCCTTTAACAAAAAACATAGAGGTTAATACGCGTCAATATGACCCGCGATAAAAGAAAACAAACAAACAAAAAATACTTTAGCAAAAGTACAACTGCAGCACAGTTACCCAATCTCAGCGCTCAATCCCCAGACCAAACTCCAAATATGATAGATACAGAGAAGATACTTTAAAGGGGTCATATGATGCGATTTACATTTTTTCTTTCTCTTTGGAGTGTTACAAGCTCTTGGTGCATAAAGAAGATCTGTAAAGTTGCAAAGACTAAAGTCTCAAATCCAAAGAGATATTCTTTATAAAAGTTAAGAGTCAGCCACGCCTACCTAAAACGGCTCGTTCTAACACACCCCCACATATCTACGTCACTATGTGGGAAGATTTGCATAACGCCGCCCAAATGTTCACGCAAAGAAAGAAGGCATAACTTTTATTCTCGCTGTTGTATTGTTGCCGCCGCCGCTATGTCGTGAAGGCACTGTGTGATTCATTGTGAAAGCGAAACGACTTTGTTTGGCCTTCCAAAAGAGGACGATATCCGCTTCGTCATGCCTAGAGCTGATCCGTGCTGGTTGCTGAGGAAATACAACAACTTTGCACTGTGGATCGCCAGATCGGCTTTCACCGTGGATGAAGCGGAGTCCAGCCCGGGGCCATCACATGCTGTTGCCGCAAGCCCTCCGGACGCTCCTTCGTCGAATCCAACGGCCGCGCCATTCTCAAGCCCGCCGCCTCTGCTCACTCTAACCCTCCGGCCATTCCTCACTCTAGCCCCCGGCCTCTGCTCACTCTAGACCGCCGCCACTCACTCTAGGCCGCCGTGTGTGACATTTTTAGCAACATCATATGACCCCTTTAAACAAAGAGCACAAATATTAACCACATCCACAAAGAAATTGTGTATTAATTGTGTCAAACTCATAACCAAATCGGCCTCAATGTAATATACTGCATTTACCGGTTATTCAGCGTTCCAACACAGCCGTCAGCCCACTGAAGGTACTGCAGCAATAAATGTTTGTCTGCCCCGCTTCCCAGACAGTGTAAAACCTCTTAATAAATCAGCCTAAAAGAAAAAAGGGATGACATAACGCAAACAATTCACACAGCTTATAACTCTACATACGAAAGGGTAAAAACTGCATGTCGAACACAAGGATTAAGAGGCTGCACGTCGAGCACAAAAGTTAAAAGGCTGCACATCGAGATGCATGTCGAGCACAACTTCAGAAACATGCCAATCTTACTATATGGCGCTGCAACAACTATTTATGCTTTCTTGGTCACATGACTAGCCACCCGCACCTGAAATTCATTACTGTTCAGTCTCCTCCCATATTCACCCCCTCAAAAAGGTGTCATTGCATTGACGAAAAAAATATTATAGCCAGGGTCTAAAATGGCTAGCACGGTTTAGACCTGTGAAAGCAGCAGTCCCTACCGCCCCAACATAAACGCTCGTCACTACAGAATGTGGCAGATGGTGTGGATTTGAGTGTTGGCCAGCTGTTGATCTCGAAGTACGTCGAAGGGTCAGCATCTCACCTTGAGGTTGTGGCATCTCCTGCTGAACACTGGCAAAAGGGGCATGAGATTGCGACATCTCCTGCCCCAATCCATCACTGACTGGATTGACATCATCTACCTGAGTATCTGAATCTGCTTCCTGGACATGTATTCCTCTACCAGGTGTTAGCACATGGTGTGCCTCCTCTGGGAAACTATCCACAGACAGAACAGACTTTTCTTTAACAGGCCATGCCAAACAATCCTCCTCGTCTCTATCGAGTTCGCCTACCTGGACACCAGATCGCAGTCAGGGCTGGGGTATTACTAGTTCACAAGGCTGATTTTCAAGCCGAGCTGCCCTCATCTCAGTCCTATGTACCCGGCGCACATTACCAGTGCCATCAGCTGGTATATATGGGGCACCGGGTTTGTCGGGCACATTGATACAGCACTGGTGACCACCCATCTTGGATCTTATGACGGCCTTGATGGCGATGAACTTTTAAATAAATCAGTTGCCCTTTGCTCAAACGAAGATCATTTACCTGATTATTATGATGTTGTTGTCGATATTCTGCTGCCTCTTCAAGATTTTTTCGTGCTAAATTATGACCCATCCGCAACCGCTCTTGGTGATGCTGAACCCACTCTTCCCAAGAGTTAATAACCTCCTTGTCAGCTTCTGAGGCATCTATCCCCAAAAGGGAGTCAACAGGAAGTCGAGGGGACACCCCAAACATCAAAGAGTATGGTGAATGTCCAGTAGAGTGATGAGTTGTTGTATTATATGCCCAAACTAGCTGAGAAATATACTTAGGCCACACCCTTTTTTTCTGGGGGGGAGGGAGCGAAGCAGATCATGAAGTGTCAGACTGAATCTCTCGCACTGCCCATTTCCCTGTGGATGGTATGTTGTGGTCCAAGATTTTTCAATCGCCTAGAGGCTGCAGAGCTGTCGAATAAGAGCACTTTCAAAATTTCTCCCCTCATCAGAGTGTAGGGTTGCACGATTAATCGAATGCGATAGTCATGTGCATTTTGTTAGTAAAGCCGGTTCTGTAATCAGCAGTAAATCATCATTGCGTGCTTTCAGATAGAGCAGCATTTACTACACAGAGCCGTAGTTCACTGACAAGTTACGCAAAAAAATCGCAGACAATATTATTGCATGATTATAAAATCAAAGAAATCATTCGCGATAATGACAGCTGTTTGCATAGCTTCTCAGTGAACTAGGGCTCTGTGTAGTAAATGCTGCTCCATCTGAAAGCATGTGAAAATACTAATCGCGATTTCGATTCCATTTCGATTTATCGTGCAGCCCTATCAGAGTGTATCCGTTTAGGCACTCCAAAACCATAAAACCAGCTCTCAACCAGAGTTCTTGCTACGGTAATGGCACTTTGATCTTTAGTAGGCACTGCCTGTGTATACTTAGAAAAGACATCAGTCATGATAAACACGTGTTCTCAACGATCCGTAGCAGGTTCCAAAAGAGTAAAATCGGTTGCAAGAACCTCCACTGGCTGGCTGGCAAGGAGTACACCTTGATATGTCTTCATTCCTGGCTGGACGGCTTTAGAGAGTATACAATATTGACAATGCTGACAGTACCTCTCTATCTCAACTCCCATTCCTGGCCAGTAACATCTTTGCCTGATCAAATCAGTAGTCCATCGCACCCCCTGATGCCCGTGCCCATCATGAAGGTTATACATGACTTCCTGACGCAGACAAGTAGGCAAAAGTAACTGCAAAAACTCTTCACCATGAGACGTCATTGCCCATCTATACAACAGGCCATTTTTCGCAGTAATCTGATCCCACTGACGAAACAAGCACTTTAGATCCCTTGAAAGTTGTCCCCGTTGTTCTTTATTTGGTAGCTGCCCCAACCTCCAAAATGAAACAAGTGACTTCAAAAGGGAATCGGCACCTTGCAGTGCCTCCAAGTCAGCTCTGGAACGACTGGGAAACACCCCAATCTGTTGCAACATCACTGCATCAGCTCCATCATTTTGAGTTACCTTTGGAGGGCATTCATCCTGCGGGACAATTCCATCACTGCGATCCTCACTGGTCTGGGCACTGCATTGGCGAGAAAGAGAGTCAGCATTGCCATTGACACGCCCTGGGCAGTACTGGACTGTAAAATCAAAAACTGCTAATTGGGCTACCCATTGTTGTTCAGTGGCACCTAACTTAATCGACTGAAAATGGCTGAGATGATTGTTATCAGTGTACACAGTGCATTTACTTCCCAGCAGATATTCTCTGAATTTTTCTGATATAGCCCACTTAAGTGCCAAGAGCTCCAATTTCATAGAGCTATAGTTCTCCATGTTTCTCTCTGACCTCCGCAGCGACCGACTAGCATAGGCTACTGGCTTTAATCTGCCCTGATTTTCTTGAGACAGGATGGCTCCTAAGCCATGATGACTTGCATCAACTTCCAAAACAAATGGCTTAGAAAAGTCAGCATAGGCCAAAACAGGGGCACAATTTAAGCGTTCTCTTCAATTCTCTGAAACTTCGCTCACACTCATAAGTCCACATATCAGGTAAAAACATACCTGGTTTGGCCTTGCCTTTCTTTGCAGCTTTAAGAACATTAGCAACAAGCTGATGGAGGGGGCAGCTAATTGGGCAAAACACTTCACAAAGTGTCGATCGTAACTGCAGAAGCCGAGAAAAGACCTGACCTCTGTCACATCACGGGGCCGCCTCCAATTTGGCACAGGAGATGTTTTTTTCTGGATCAGTCGCCACCCCTTCTCTGGACACACGATGCCCCAGGTACTGCACTTCCTGCTTGAAGAAATGGCATTTACTTAACTTTGCTTTTAGTCCTTTCCTTTGCAGTCGACTAAAGACCACCTCCAATCTCTGCAAATGCTGTTCCACAGGCGAAGAGATGACAATAACGTCATCAAGATACAAAATGACAGATTGCAAGCTCTGATCACCGAATATTCTTTCCATGAGTCATTGGAACGTCCCTGGTGCATTACACAATCCAAATGGCATTCTCTCAAACTCAAAAAGCCCAAAAGGGTTGCAAAAGGCGGTCTTCGCTTTGTCCCTTTCTGCTACCGGGACCTGGTTATAGCCTGGTTATAGCCACTCACCAGATCCCATTTCATCCAGATCCAAGGTAGAAAACCACTGTGCTCCTGCCAGGGCATCTAAAGACTCCTCAATACGGGGCAGTGGGTAAGCATCCTTTCGTGTCTTGGAATTCAGTTGCCGATAGTCCACACACATTCTTAAATCACCATTATTTTTCTGTACCAAAACAATAGGTGACACATAGGGACTAATGCTTTCAGTAATTACCTTACTGTCCAACAGCTGCTTAACCTGTTAACCCGCACCTGGACGCCGACGCACTGAACGCTCTTTGTTTGCACGTGTCAATGTTTATGAATAGATTAAATGAAATGGGACAAAATTAATCTTGACAAATGCTTGGGAGCACAGTCCGAAAGCCGCGCGCGCGGAGCTTCACCGGGGCGCCGGTGCGTTTCCCTCTTCTGCGTCTGCACGCACAGCTGTAACACAGCTGTACCTCCGACTAGAATATCCAACAAAACGGAAAAATATTGTCTGGGATGTGCTGCTTAATGTTAAGGAGTTCGTCTCTGGTAAAACTTATAGAAGAAGAATGACAAAACACAGAACAAACAAACAAAAACAATAGAAGAATCTCTCAGCTCAGCGTCCTGGCTGCCATTTTGATGTGAATCAAGTTGTATGATATTAATGATGATATTAATGAATCACTTCTATGATATTAATGAAACTTGTGTCTTTATGCATGTCATTAGTGATTGATGATGATGATAAAAACAAAATACAATAGTTTCTTTTATTGTGTTTTCTGCATTGCTCATGTTTTTTTTTTTTTTAATAAACAGACATGACAGTGAAAATGATCAGCCACCTGTTCTAAAGAGAGCAAAGGCAAACAAACAGGCAAGATGCAGGCAGTCCACCATGTCATGGAAAACACAGACTGATGATGACACGGTTCCACAGACTCTGCGATTCCTACCTGCACGGGAACCTGGACCACAACTGAGGTCTGCTGACTCACATTCTCCAGTGAGTCTATTCAAATGTTTTTTTTTTTTTCAGAGAGTGCTGTCAACTCTGTGCCAGAACACCAATGCTCAGGCTGCTAAGGCAACTGCGAAGGGACGCAAATATAAATGGACAGATGTCAGCATCAGTGAGATGTACCGCTACATAAGGATCATATTTTACATGGCCATGGTAAAGCTGCCCTCCATCAGGGACTACTGGCGACAGGGCAGTATTTTCACAGTACCTTTTCCAGCTACTGTTATGCCAAGAGATAGATACCGGACAATTTCATGGAATGTGCACATGAGTCACCCAGATGCAGACAAGGAGAACGACAGAAAGAGGGGAACATCTGAACATGATCTTCTGTTCAGGGTTAAACCTCTTATGGACACTATCCGTCATGCTTGCAAAGCTATTTATCATCCAAAAAGAAATTTAGCTGTGGATGAGAGAATGGTGGCATGCAAAGCAAACACAGGAATGACACAGTACATGAAAGCCAAGCCAACTAAATGGGGGTTCAAGTTCAAGATCCATCAGGTGGATTCGGGATGGGCATCTTGTATTTGTGAAGTGGACGGACACACGAGAGGTATTTGTCTGTTCTACCATCCATTCTGCTTATACAGGAAACATTGTGCAGAGGAGAGTGAAATCACAGGGTACATGCAGGACAAAGACATTTCTATGTCCTGCACCTGTGACTGCATACAACCAGCACATGGGGGCCTGTCTGATCAGCTGTTACAGTACTACACTGCACAGCACAAAATCATGAAGTGGTACAGAAAGATCTTTCTACACTTCTTGGACATTGCTGCCACCCATGCTTTCATTGTGCATAAAGAGCTAAATGGTAACTTGTCCCATAAAGAGTATATGGAACAACTTATCACAGAGCTTTGTGGTGTCGCACACAAAGTAGCACCAAAACGGACCAGTATTGACCATGTACCAGTTCCAGGAACTGACCTGACCTCAGATTCCAGGAATGTTGCCACTGCTGGTCGCAAGAGCTGTGTGCATTGCAAAGCAGTGCATGGTAAGAAACAAAAAACACCATGGAAATGCCAGGCATGCGATGTTCACCTCTGTCTTCAGTCGAACAGGAACTGCTTTCAAAAGTGGCACAGTATACACAGTCACAGATGTGTGACTGTGTGTATGGTGTAAGAGTGGTCTTTTACAAACCTTACACCATTTTTTTATCTTGCACTGTTCCTGTTTGCACTGTACCACTACATGTTTCATGTGTAAATTCAAGTATAGTACATAAGATCATCTGTGTCCCTCTCCCCTCACACCTGGACATGTTCTCGGCACTGTGAGCAAATAGGTTATGCATAAGGTGTAAGAGTGGGCTTTTACAAACCTTACACACTTTTTTTTTTATCTTGGACTGTTCCTGTTTGTACTGTTTTACCTTGAATGTCTGTTTTGCATAGTTTTGCCCTGAATGTATCTTTTTTGCCACTACATGTTTCATGTGTAAATTTAAGTATAGTACATAAGATCGTCTGTGTCACTCTCCCCTCACAGCTGGACATTTTCTTGGCACTGTGAACAAATAGGTTATGCATAGGGTGTAAGAGTGGGCTTTTACAAACCTTACACCCCTTTTTTATCTTGCACTGTTTACCCTGCATGTCTGTTTTTGCACAGTTTTGCCTTCCATGTATCTTCTGTACCACTACATATTTCATGTGTAAATTCAAGTATATGTCTTCAAAGTTTTATGTGAAGTATATGTATAAGATAACTCTTTCAGTAGGTTTGCTATGTGTAGGTTTATGTAGGTTATACAGTTATATACAGTGAACTCACTGGAAGCAGGTAAGTTTTATTTTTTTTTCCCTTCAGTGCACATAAACACTAAATAGCGTGGCAATGCTAGGTATGTGCTGTTTATATATATATATATATATATATATATATATATATCAGGGCTCGCAAAATCGCTAGCCCGACGCCCCGGGGCTATTGTGTTTTCCAGTCGGGCTACCAAAATGTACCACCACTCTGCCCGACGGGCTATCTTAAATGCAGATCTCCCGTAGGTCCTTAAAAACTCCTAAAATGAGTAGTATCAAACTTAAGGCCATAAAAAGTGTTAAGGCCATTTTAAATATGTTAAATGGGATAAGAAATGTCTTAATTATAATTTCAAGAGGTCTTAGAGTTGGGGACGGAAAAACAAGAGTCGCGATACGGCTGGATTTTAAACTTCATAAGGCAATGATGTCATTGAATAAATATGAGCGCTGCACGTTTCAAGTCAAAACGCACGTCTTTATTTGAATGTATCTGAAGGGAACCAACTGTCCTCATAAACGTGTCGTTGGCATTTTAATTTAATTTTACCTATATTCCCTGATAAAGCAGCGTTTATGAGTGCGGAGCTGCTTTGTGTACAGCCATTACCGGGAAATCACAATATTTCAGCGCTCCTAAAGCGCCACCTCGTGGCAGAGAATTAATTTGCATTTCTAATAAGCCTTTCTTTGTGTTTATGGTCAAATCAATGCAAATGTCAACTCGTGTTTTTACGCAGAAAACACAGAGTTGTAAATGAGGAAGTAGTTAATGTGCCTTCTAAAAATCTAAACAATTAAGACAGTAATATTTATATGTTTTAAATTGACATAATTTATATACTTGATTTATCCCTTTTCATAAAAATGGTCTAAATGCTGTTGTATAAGATATTTGTTTTTGTGAAAACCTGTATCTGAACTGTAAATCATGTAATTATATGACTCAGTACTGTATGTTACCACAGACATTGTCCAATCCCACTCATGTTCATTTTACTTGTGCAGCTCTCAAAATGGGTCATAAATTGCCTTAAAGTTCTTTGTAAAATTCTGCAGATACCCTGTAAATAGTGCAATAAAATTAATTCCTTCATATTTGTTGATATTTGTGTATTGAAAATATTTTTGATTGACATTTAAACTCCTATCTGATTTTCTATATTTAAAAAAAGTTTTTTTTTTAAATTTGGGCTAGTTAAATTAATTTTCGGGCTATCAACATCTGAAGAGGATTTTGAAATTTTGCGAGCCCTGTATGTATGTATGTGTATATATATATATATATATATTAGGGCAGTCAATCGATTAACATTTTTAATCTGATTAATCACATCCTTTTTCTATTTATTTTGTCGTCATTTGATATATCCAGCAAAGTAAACCAAAAGATTGAAGAGTTATTCTAAATTTTCTGCAAGCTTTTTTCAAAAACTTTACTAGCGAGACTGGTTATCCAGTCGAGAAAACATAGTTTGAGTCTCATCTGGCCATACAGCGGTGGGATGTGTTGACAATCCGTTCAGTCTGTACTTCACACAGCGCGTGTGGCGTGTGACGTGTGAGGGCTCGCGCTCTTAAGACTAATCACAGAATATGACAGAGCACGTGTTTTAAAGCGAAACACACTGGAATGAATAATTCACTTAAAACACAATGCGAGTCTCTGTTCTCTCTGCAGTCTTTGATGTAATCAGCCTGGTTTCCTTTATATTAGCGCTGTTTTGGACGGATTGTTTGAATGCATTCGCTTACTGGATCATTGGACTGAAAACTTTCCCGGAGTTAACAGCTTAAAATGATCTAATCGCAAGCAGAGTAGCAAAATTGGGTTAAAGGGTTAGAATAGAAATTGTGCTTCAATAATTTTGCGTTAATTGCGTTAAATTATTTTAACGCGTTAAGGATTGTAAAATTAGTCGCATGCGTTAACATTGACAGCCCTGATATATATATATATATATATATATAGTCATCATCTTTGTGTTCTTTTTTTTTTTAATGCTCACATCCATTTGTTTTCTTGTGCAGTGTGTGCTGTCTCGCATTTTCCTGTGTTCCAATTTCCTGCCGCTGTTTTGGATATTCTTTGTCTGTGTCAATGGTGGACGAAGTACACAAATCAAGTACTTGAGTAAAAGTACAGATCCGTATAATAAAATATTACTCCAGTAAAAGTAAAAGTACTCAGTTTTCAATTTTACTCAAGTGAAGGTACAAAAGTACTTGATTTTTTTATGTACTTAAGTAAAAAGTACCGATAGATGAATGTTTATTTTGCAGTTTTATATAGGCTTTATATAGGCTAAATCATTTAATTTTATATTAGCATATATTTTTTTTATAATCCTACTGCTCAAAATACCTGGGATTTTCCCCAAATAACCAATAAGGAAATAATGAATATACACTGAACAAAATTATGAACAAAACAGTTTTGTTTTTGCCCCCATTTTTCATGAGCTGAACTCAAAGAAAATGGAGTGCGATTATAGCTTCCTCTCTTGTGATATGAGCATTGAGAAATTCCCTCTGTTCCTCAGAGACAACAGGAAGAGTCAAGCGATCAAATAATGATACCATAGAATTATATCTTTAAAAAGAATAATTAGACTGATGTAGCATAGAATAAAATTGTTTAAACGTATTATTTATAATATAAGAATCAAAAGATTGTACTCCCTTAAGATCGACTGTAGAAGTAATGAATTGTGAATCCAATTTCGATTTTGTCAAGTGGGCTAGGTATTTACTAGATTTATTACCCCATTCCTATAACTTCTGCTTTGAGAATAAAATATCTGAGTGAGACTGTTGAGTTAGCAATGAGGCCCGCACGGTACTTATTTTTTCCTAGGAAGCAGGTGAGGGATCGTTCAGATAGCTATCAGTGGCAGTGTTTAACGCTGACTCTAGCTGTTTTTGTTTTTCTAATTGTTTCTTTTTTTTAGCAGTGAGATATGAAATAGAGATGTCTCTGATGTACGCTTCACAGGTCTCCCAGAGAAGTGAGGGATTATCTATGGATGCTGAATTAATAGAAAAAATATCTTAAACTCTGAATTAAAGTAAGAGAGAAATGTATCATCTTTGAGCAATAGAGTATTGAATCTCCAACGTCTAGCTGGTCTTATAAACACCTTCAAACAAACATCTAGTACAACTGTAGCATGATCAGAAATAATGATATCTCCTATGTAACTGTTAGACATTGTTTGCATCAGAGCCTTAGGAACAAAAAAGTAATCAATCCTAGAGTTATTATGAGAACAATTATGAGGATTAGAGAAAAAAGTGAATTTCTTCTGATAAGGATTGAGAGTACGCCATAAACATCCATAAATCCTAATTCCTTACAAAGTGCAGAGAGAGCTTTAGATTGTTTGGTGACAATATCATTCCTGGGGGGGAATCTGTCCAATAAAGAATTTAATAAACAGTTAAAGTCCCCTCCGATAATAGCCAATCCAGACGCATTCTCTTTAAAATAAATAAAAAAAGCTTTTGAAAGAAATTCGTAATTTGGAGGACAATATATATTTAAAAGTGAGATCTCCTCTCCATTCAAAGTTCCCTTAATAATAATATATCTTCCAAATGTATCCTTAATATTATCTGTAACCCTAAAAGGTATATTTTTATTAATTAGAATAGCTACACCTCTGCTGCTTTTTGTAAAAGATGAGAAATTAATCTGACCAATCCATTTATGTTTTAGTTTCAAATGCTCACTATCACTCAGGTGAGTTTCTTGAATCAAAGCAATATCTAAATTCTCCTTACAGAGTTGTGTAAAAACTTTCCGTATCTTTATTTGCCCATGTAGACCCTTTACGTTCCAAGTGCAAAGTCTTAAGTTACTGACAGCCAAAACATACACCAAATAGTAAATGAATAAGGTAGTGCTCTCCCCCCATCAAACATCTTTATGATCAACGCCCTGTCATTGCATTTAAAAAGCAGCTGTGTGTGTCTCAAGGTGAACATAAACACATATCAGAACAAGCCAAACTGGCAACATGGAAAAAAGAAGAAAAAGTACAAGAGAATAAAAAAACAGAAAAGGAAAAGAAAAACAAAATGGGGGACAGTTCGCCTTATCTCTTAGGGGACAGATCCTCACCTCGAAGTCCAACAAGTTAACCTCTCACTGTACCTCCAGTAACAGAGGCTCAGAAGAAATAGACATCCATGATAAGTCTCTTAAGAACCACCCACCCGGAATACAAACGAAAGTTATAAAACCAACCCCTCATCACTCAATATAAAGGAACAATAATAATAATAAAGTACTCAAGCCTTGATTCGTATAGCTACATATAAAAGTACAGGCATACAGAACGTGAAAGCAATTTAGCTCCGCACCTGCCTATCATACGGCAGCAAGAAGATCAGGTATTGGAGCTCGATCCATTCTTGTCCAAATACCGTGAAACTGCAGCCACCGTCTCGAAGACTTTAGAAGTGCTTCCAATAGTCACCCGTAGCTTGGCCGATACAGCATCGCGTAGTGGGCGCCCATCACTCGAAGTCGCTGTTTTACTGCGTTGAATTCTTTACGCCTCCGTATTACTGAAGCAGAGAAATCCTGGTAAAATGACACCTTGTTGTCATCATACCGCAAATCTCCATCCCCGACAGCCTCCTGCTGGCGTCGAGAACCCTCTGCTTGTCTCCGTAGTTATGGAACCGAACGATTAGCGGCTTCGGCCTGTCCTTAGCACCCGGTTTTGGAGCCAACGTACGATGCGCCCTCTCAATCTTAATGTGGCCGCCCTTAGCATGCAAGTTTAGAAATCCGGGGATCCACATTTGGAGAAAGACAACAGCATCAGTACCCTCCACCTCTTCACAAAGGCCTAGAATTCTAATGTTTTTATGCCGGCCTCTGTTTTCCAGATCATCGATGTGTTCATTTAACATAGCGACTTGTTTTTCGAGGGTGAATACACGAGCTTGCGCATCCTCCGAAGATGCCTCAGCCGCCATTATTCTCCATTCCGCCTCGTCTAGCCGATTAGTTGCGCTCTCTAATTGTTGAGTGTGGTTATGCACAGTTTCTGCTAGCGGGCCCAGTTTCTCGTCTATTGCGCTGGAAATTTTCTCCGTCATAATTTCAAGTGCTTTTGCAAGCGCCGGGCTAAGTTCGGGTTCACTATTATCATCACCCGAGCTATGCTCGGGCTACTCGGCCACTGCGTCCGCGGTCGGATCCTTTTTTCCAGTTTTCTTAGCAGGTCTTGGCATCTTCGGCAAAGATTGTGACCAAAAAGTCTCTAGTGACATGCTACACAAGATTTGTAACCGAAGTCAATGGCTTGTGTTCTTTATTTACGAGTTAGGGAGGGAAAACGAGTGAGTGGTGCAAGAGCCTCTAAAAAAACACTACCGCTTCCAAGCCGCCATCTTGCGGCTTGCAGCAACAAACCTGGGGCAAGATCTGAACCCCCTGGCTCTAACAACATAGATCTTAGGGCGGTGTAGG
>NW_015551109.1:345737-346803 GCF_001515605.1 Sinocyclocheilus anshuiensis
TTTGGGCAAGTAACTTTTACACATTTTAGTGACCCTGCTGGAATAAAATCTTCTGCCCTTTCAAGCACACTGACCCTACCTTCACTGGTTACTGGGCAGACCTCTAATATATGGCAATTACGCAATGCCTTCCCCCAGCCTGCCTTGGCCTGATCAGCATCTAACGAGCTAAACAAGACTTCCCCTTGTTGTGCAAATAACTCTCGATAACATTCTCCAATTACATTCATACGTAATAATCCTGGTACTTGCTCTTGTCGTGACACACCAAGGGTTTTTACCCAGTGTTGGGGAGTAGCTAGCTACAAGTAGCGACGCTACTAGCTTAACTACATTTTTCAGTAGCTTTACAGTAGCGACGCTACTTTTAATAATATAATCTGTCCCCCCAGTTTTGTAATGAACACTAATCGAACAGAAAATAAAATTGCGATATAGTAGTGCGCTTATCATTTGGCAAAGGATGGTTGCAGCGGGATTCATCAGCAGCTGATGATTGACGTCTCCATTCACAGTCAGTAAATACCGCATGAGCTGTGAGTTTAACCTGATTATTTTATGTCTCCTCCGTATGCAGTTTAAGTTGCATATATTTTGTTCTTACATTGGTGTTATGTTTGTAGCAATATACTAATATAACTAAAATAAATATTTAACTATACAGTATTTTATTATTGTGTGTATCAAATAGTTTACAAAATCAAATGATTGGGACACTTTTTGTCATTGAAATGGCTTGGAAAAGTGTCCCAAGCAACCTGAATTCACCATACTCTTTGAAATTATGATTGCATTACAGTATGTTGTTTAAACCCCAAATATTTGACTTATAACTTCATTATATTTGACTTATAACTTCTTTATAATTCTTCATTAATAATTATTTAGTTATTTGTAATGTTAATTGTAAAAAAAGAAAAAAAAAAGAATAACAATTAAAAAAAATTGAAAGTAGTTGCCGAAATCCTCTTGCATGCCTGATCCTCCCCTGGCATCAGCTGAAATGTCTAGTCAGGCTTTTTTCCATTCCATCGTCTCTGTGTCCTACAAAAATAGAAGTACTGAT
>NW_015551110.1:0-968 GCF_001515605.1 Sinocyclocheilus anshuiensis
ACAAGCTAGTCAGTGTATTCAGTAGGTGTAATGTATTCTATGTTGTTTCAAAAGTATTGCAAGTATTACGTACAACAATAAAACATTGCATTGACATAAAAAAGGAAATTTACTTAAGTACTTTTAAAGCAAGTACTTCTGTACTTTTACTTAAGTAAAAATCTGTCTTTACAACTTGTACTTGTAATGGAGTAATATTTGACCAGCGGTATCCGTACTTTCACTTAAGTAATGGAATTGAGTACTTTGTCCGCCTCTGGCCTTCAAATCTTCCCACGTTGTGACTTAGACATGTGGGGGTGTGTTTAAACGAGGCGTTTTAGGAGGGCGTGGACGAGACTTAACTTTTATAAAGAATATCTCTTTGGGTTTGAGACTTTAGTCTTTCCAACTTCACCCAGTTATCGTAAAATGTATCTGGGCCAGTTTTGGCAAAGATATGGCACGGTAAGCACTGGCTAATGTGACTGTGAGCCTAAAGTGGCCTGCATATGATGTCACAAATGTGGCCCAGTTATCCTAAAGCGTATCTGGGCCAGTTTTGGCAGATATGGCACAGTGAGCACTGGCTAATATGGCTGTGTGCCTAAAGTGGCCCGCATATGATGTCACAAATGTGGCCCAGTTATCCTCAAACGTATCTGGGCCAGTTTTGGTAGAGATATGGCACTGTTAGCACTGGCTAATATGGCTGTGAGCCTAAAGTGGCCCGCATATGTCACAAATGTGGCCCAGTTATCCTCAAATGTATCTGGGCCAGTTTTGTAAAGATATGGCACGGTAAGCACTGGCCAATGTGGCTGTGAGCCTAAAATGGCCCGCATATGATGTCACAAATGTGGCCCAGTTATCCTCAAACATATCTGGGCCAGTTTTGGCAAAGATATGGCACAGTGAGCACTGGCTAATGTGGCTGTGAGCCTAAAGTGGCCCGCATATGTCACAAATGTGGCCCAGTTATCCTCAAA
>NW_015551110.1:1157-1494 GCF_001515605.1 Sinocyclocheilus anshuiensis
CTTGTCATTTGCACTTATATATTGTTGCTCTTTTGTTAGTTTTGACTGCTTTTATTGTCCTCATTTGTAAGTCGCTTTGGATAAAAGCGTCTGCTAAATTACTAAATAAATAAAAATAAATATCTGGGCCAGTTTTGGCCAAGATATGACACGGTAATCACCGGCTAATGTGGCTGTTAGCCTAAAGTGGCCCTTATATGATGCCGCATATGTGGCCCGCATATAAAATGACAAATATTGCCCAAATAATTAAAAGTCTTAAGAAGGCTACTTACGCAGCAATTAATTTTTTGAAACATGCTTTTAACTCTTTCCCCGCCGGCCATTGACGAGTTAT
>NW_015551110.1:1612-2805 GCF_001515605.1 Sinocyclocheilus anshuiensis
ACGAGTTTTTACGTCTTTCCGTGTTTCCACTGTTATACACTCGGGGGCGCTATTACGCATCTTCTGAACGAGTACAAAACCTCCCGAACAAAAACACACGTGAACAGGACAGCCAAACGAGCGATCTCTTACGTAAACAGATGCATATGAAAAATAACGCGATCATCAGCATATAAATGAAAACTGCTTTGGAGGTGTTGATGGAAGCGATTTACTGGATTTATGCTTTGATAATTGTACTGAATATTATCCAGATGTAGTTTTTGATAAAAAAAATTATTTTCTCATCTTTTTGCTCAAAATTATGCATTTTTATTAAATCTACCTATATTCAAGTGTTGATAAAAAAATTATGCTTTAAGCTAGAATAAAACGGATTTTTTTTGTTTAAAAGTAGAGGCTCTGATCTTTATTTTGGTGTATTGCATATTCAAATATTCATACAGCAAAATATACTGGAGGCCATCAAATTTTAGTGAAAATCGTCAAAATCGCTGGCAGTGGCTGACAACTTTTTTCAAAAATGCTGGCGGGGAAAGAGTTGTTAATGGCAGTTTTTTTTATATATGTGTACTGTGCAGCATAAAAACAGAAGTGCACTATAATGATTGTACTCTTACTGTCACCGTTTCTGTTAATTTGGGCTTTGTTTTCCCTTGTTGTGTTGATTGTATTATTCTGTTCAGGTGTGCCTAGTTAATTATCCTTGTTTGGTCTGAGTACTTAAGTTCCTGTATGTTCATGCTCTTGCCATTAGCCCTTGACAGGCTCAGACTACAGATTATGGTGGGATATTTGAAACAGCAATACCAGGAAAGGTTACTCACTATAATGCAAACACATGTAACATTTAGGATGCTTTTGATATCAAGTTTTGCTGGTTAGATTTGCCCTTGACAAGGGTACAAGATGACCTAAAATTTAAAACACAAAATTTCTGAAATTGTTTTGTTCAAAAGAAATGATAGTAAATTAAATACTAGGAAATGAATATAAAATAGGAAATATACAAAGACAGTTTACTACAGAAAACTACAGTTCAGTTCAAAACAAAATAAAATGCTCCAAGGACTGGTAACTTAAACAGGCTTCGTACAGATACTGCAAAATTAAATTCCAGGACTTACAAGGACTTTTCAAGCACTACTCTTTTGGTTTTCAAGGACTAAAATCAGATCTCACTTATCATAAAA
>NW_015551110.1:2858-3625 GCF_001515605.1 Sinocyclocheilus anshuiensis
TTTAAGAAGGGATGGATGTTTGCTTCAAGTGATAGGCCAGGTAAGTGAAATTATATTATCTTGCTGTATGTTTGTCGTTTTCTTTACGTTTTCTGACTATAAGCAACCAAAAAGCCATTTTAAAGTGGTTAAGCAAATAATAATAATAATCGGCATGGATCCCAGACCAATACAATTAGTGTGCCTTCTCTATTTTAAAACCCACGAGCCGCCACTGGCAAAGAATGCAATGATTGTGGCAACTTTAACATTTGAAAGGTTACTATGGCAAAGTTATCGCTTTCCTTATTCAAACTGATTTTTTTTTTCACGAGTATATGATTGACCTGAAGAATGAAAGCTAGGCTATATCATACACTTGGAAAATTATGAGCTATATCACCGCTTATCGACACTAGGGGTTTGACAATAAACTTAGCTCACGAGATGAGAAAAAATGCATATACTTGGTTCAATAGAACGAGACAATGTTTTAATACTTTAAGAAATATCTGAACGACAAAATATTTGTCTTTTAATTACAAAATGTAGAACAATGCAGTTATATTTTGAAATGTTTTAACAAATCTAGGACTTAACTAACAATTATTCTGCTAATCAACTAATCTACTGATTATTATGACAAGTATGTTTTAGTAATACAAATAGAACTAAGTGAAAAACAGGCTTTAATATGACTATATATATAAACTAACGATGAGGCAATAATAATTGGCTCAAATAAAGTATCAAAACCAAGTAACATGGTTTTATTGAACAACTGTTAA
>NW_015551110.1:4468-4671 GCF_001515605.1 Sinocyclocheilus anshuiensis
CAAGTGTTCAAGTGAGGATGAAGACCACAAGTGTGTGTCGAACTTTTCATTACCTGATGGGACACACTTAAGCCCCGTTCACAGCAAGAACGATAACTATAAACATAACGATATTAACGTCCACACCAGCGTACGATATAGTCTGTTTATTCTAAGCGCACATGCGTCTGCCGCTTTAAATTCTTGAGCTCATTACAGCAGGA
>NW_015551110.1:4712-4982 GCF_001515605.1 Sinocyclocheilus anshuiensis
CTGTGCCTTTATCG
Organism: Sinocyclocheilus anshuiensis; assembly: GCF_001515605.1. Lineage (NCBI taxonomy): Eukaryota > Metazoa > Chordata > Actinopteri > Cypriniformes > Cyprinidae > Sinocyclocheilus > Sinocyclocheilus anshuiensis. Next base: position 4,727 of record NW_015551110.1, read on the forward strand.
TTATAGTTGTGGTGTGGACTCTGCTATTCTTTAATATTGAGAACGATTTTTAGAACTATATGTTTATCGTTATCTTTATAGTTATCGTGCTTGGTGTGAACGGGCCTTTATAGTGTTGTAAAAGTGCAAGTGCATAGCTTTATTTCAATTTTAAATATTTTGCATTTTAAAATCAACTTCTAGATGTCTGTTCAGTAGTCCCTATAACATGACAATTTTAATTTGTGGTGCTTCTAATTAAGTGATAAAAAGCAGT
>NW_015551110.1:5137-9506 GCF_001515605.1 Sinocyclocheilus anshuiensis
TGCTTTATTGTCAATTCTTCCACATGTACAGCACATACACACAGAGAATTGAAATTGCGTTACTCTCAGACCCTTGGTTCATACAGATAACACTAACAGTAGAACATAAATACAGATATACAGATTAAATATAAAACACAACTATACAAATATGGTAACATGTAAAAAAAAAATGTAAAAAAATAATAAAAATATATAAAAAAAAAGATATATATAAAGCAGCACACGGCAGATAGAGTGCAAACCAGTGAAGTAAACAACAGTGCAGATATAGCTGGTTCCTTTTTTTTCTTCCAACTCTCAGCTTTACTGGTTCTTCTCTTTGCATTTCTCCAGTTGAATTTCTACTGTTCCCTTGAGGATTGAGACCTCTCCCTCTATGGGCAAATAGAGGGGTGGCTCAGAAAACAACTTTTCTCCCTTTCTTTTTGTCTCTTTCTCAGCCTCTCTCAGTTTCTTCCTGGCTTGTTTTATACTTTTTAATATGTCCTCCCCTTCCTTTTTCACTCTTACTGGATTTGCTGATTTTATTAATCCTATATCTGTGTCATGTTGAGACCATAGTTCAGTTGGTACCTGTCGCTGCCTTTCCTTATATAACTCAGTCTCATTTTGGTTTATTATTTCGGATGTTGTAGTCATCTGTGTTATTTTCTTTTGACCGATAACTACTTCTTCAGGAATTCCCAGCAAACTGGTTGCACACAAAATTTTGATATAATTTTTGTCAGCTGAATGAAAAATTAATGGATGTTCTGTTGGTTCCCACTTGCTTTGTTCTGCCTTTTTCATCATTGGTCCTAAATCGTTTGCTTCCCAATTTGTTCCTACATATACTGTAATATGTGGGGCCAAATTAGTTTCACTGAACCATTTTTTAACAAATTCACCTTCTGGTATATTTAAAGCTGCTCCCTATTATTATGTTATGATGTACTGGGAGACCATCTCAATTTGCTGTCCCTTTCTTTCTTCCTGCCATTTTTGTTTGATATCTTGTTTATTAACTCCTTTACACAGTGGATATTTTAATCCTAATATTTCCACTGGAGTGACTGCCATATTTTTTCCTATATTATTATAATTCAATTTTAATTTAACTCTTTTAACCAATTTCTCCTAATTTTAATCTTTATTCTGTCTGATGCATTTACCCTTTTTTTTATTTATTGATAGTCTCAACTCTATTTTACAATCACTCAGTATGTAATCTTTTATAAAAAATAATTCTTTATTTATCTTTACTTCTCTTTACTATTTTTTCCACACTTATAATATTTTTTAATATACTTATTTAACTTGCTTCCTTGATCTCACTTCTACTGCACTGATCTCTGAAAATGTTTCTCCTTCTCTTCCCCACAGACAACAAACATGCAAAAGTCTATACAAGATCTTGATTCAATCTTTATTGATATTGCTTTCCTAATCACATTCACACTGCTCATCCCTTTATTCACACACAGGGCTCACAGGGCTCATATTTTTCCTTTATTTATAGGAATACTGCATTCATATTGTTTCCCTTTATTTCAGGGCTAACAGGGCTAATATCCCTCTCGGGTGTGGCAAGAGCTGCGTCCACACTCTGCCAGGAAGGGGTGCGCAGCTAGTACCCACCCAATATGGAATTTATTTATTTCCTCATACATTCACCATCACTCATACAGACATTCATACGGACACAGACACAGTTTCAGTCTCATACAACAAAACACTACACTCTTCCTCGAGTGACCTGCAGGGCTCTCGTTCTTTTACTGACAATTTCTCCCTTAACTCAGTAAAAAAAACAGCGCCCAGCAGGGATTTTTGCCTACCCGTGCAGCCCTCTGAGCCTCCTTACACCTTTTTCTTTCTCAAAGCGGTATCTGTAGGTCTTTGCGCGCTATCCTTTATTATATCTGCTTCATTGTTGATTGCTGCCCTTTTAGGCCCAATCCACAATAAATACAGACCATTACATGCAATGTATTTCTGCCTACACCATCTAGTTTCAATTTAGGTCACCTATCAAGGCCTTCCTAACAGTAAACCAAATATGTGCATGCAGTTATTTCTTCTGGCATCAAAACCCCTTTTATTTTATTTTAGTTATTTATTTATTTTTAATTCTGGAAGAGCAGATTTTAAGTGTCCTTACCACTAAGAGCAGACCAGCAAACAACACAAACGAATTATATAAGCAAAATTGCTTACCTATTCGGTGGCCACCGTGTTTGTGTTGCCCGTCTCAGTTAGCCCAAAGTGGTCGTCCACTCCTCTGCTCTTTTCCAGTCCCATCTGGGGTGCCAATTTGTGGTGTCGTCTGCTGCTCATCTTAGGAACCACACTCAGTCTTGAGTTTTGATGCCAGAAGATACATTTTATTTCATCATCAATGAAAATAAAACGGAGATGCTCTCTGCAGCGAAACATCTCCAGAATGTCTTTCTGTCTCTCTTTTTATACAGGTTGGATTTTAAGGCGTGGGGTATATATCCCATACAGTTGTCCATACATAGAATGGCTCCTTTGTGCACACAATTCTCCCTAGAGAGAAGGCCCCCCCAAGTCTTGTTATGGTGAAGAAAGAAAGCCCCCACCTATGTTTTTCCAGATGTTTCTAATCTTAGGGCCTGTACATTCTGCCACGTAGGCATGTTTTTACACACAGGCATATGGGATTATAATGGAAGTATAACTGGATATTTAAATGGCTATATTCATAATGATTATACTTGATTAATTCCTATTTGGATTAATAAAAATCTTCTACAACTTCAGATATAAAAAACGCGGACTTGTTAGAAAATGTTTACTCAATAAAATCATGGAGCGGTGGCTTCACTTGTTATGATGTCTTGAGCAATTCAGTTTTATATTAACATTAGTAGTTGTAGCCATTGCAGCGTGAAGTCGTCTCAGCCATCACTGCGGGAGAATGTGTCAGCGTGGACGCGCATTGTCTATGCCGGGCGTAGTTGCGCCTGACCGTAGTTTTAGTTGGTGCAACAGGTGTAAATATTTATCGTAAAGCTGGACGTTGCAAAGCCCAGCGTAGGGCTTACACCCAGCATTTATACGTCTAGCTGGTGCAACCGGCCCTTGGAGTCGAAGCCCGCACTGGTGCGGTCTGTCTCGTATTTTCTTTATGACCGTAAAAAGAACTAAAAATACTCTGTCAGTTTTGATCGTACAGATAAGAATAAGGTATCGTTTGAAACTGCAAAGGGTCAACTTTTATTTCTGTATAGTCATAATAACAACAAAACAATGTGCTTTCGTAAAATAAAGAAAATAAACGGTGCATTCTCTGCCGTCTCGCTCTCTGTCACCTCTCTTCACAGACACGTAAATCTCCGCATTATGAATCACAGCATTATTCATGACCATTCACGCCTCCTCACATACAGCTGTTCTTGAGGTCGACCGACATGGGTTTTTCACTGGCCGATGCCGATATTTAGAAATCAGGGCAGCCGATGACTGATATATGATGCCAATTGTTTTAGCCGATATTCCCACAGACTTGCAAATGCAAATTAATTCTCTGCCAGCAGGAGGTGCTTTGGGAGCTGGAGATATAGTGGTTTCCCACTATACGAAACCACTATATGTGCACCTATTTGATTAATGGCTGTAATCAAATAGGCGCTGTGCTCACAAACGCTACTTTATCAGGCATTACAGGAAAGACGAAATGAAAATGACATCGAAGCTTTTCTGAAGACAGTCGGTTCTTTTTAAAGATACATTCATATAAAAACACCCACGCTGCATTTTAATTTTGAAACTTGAAGCGCTCATTTTATTCAACGAAGTATAAGCCTTATCGAAAGTCAGTTTTGATATTGTGACGAGCCGCCACAAATAACTCAATGTATAGGAAACACTGGAACACTGCTATAAGTCAAATGGCCATAGTGATAACAAAAATAAAAGATTTCACACATAATACACAGACTGCTGCTCATAACTGCTTAAGAGTGCACTAGCCACGAGCGATGACATTGTGGATGCTATGTTCGGACCTACACACACATTTCATGAGGAAAGTTCAGGTGCACGTTATAATCAGCCCAGAAGTTTCGTCTGAATTGAACATGTTTCTACTTTCACATGCAAATGACTTGTTGCACTTATGAATATGATAACTTTCCGGCATCAATTCTAGTAGGGTAAAACTTAATTTCGCTTTCTAAACGGTCTGTTTTGCCCTGCCATTAGCTGAAGCTGTGCGTGAACAAGCCGCGGCTGCAGTCTGAGCTGCTCCGTCTCGCGCAGCCTCAGAGGGAGTTCCACAACAACGCTTAGCTGCCCGCAGATGCCCCTGCCTATAAATCGGCCTAATTTGCAGCACAATCGGCTGATGCAGATTTAAAAAAAA
>NW_015551110.1:10342-11031 GCF_001515605.1 Sinocyclocheilus anshuiensis
ATGTTGTTACACACAGGCATATGGGATTATAATGGAAGTATAACTGGATATTTAAATGGCTATATTCATAATGATTATACTTGATTAATTCCTATTTGGATTAATAAAAATCTTCTACAAGGTCTACCTGAGTGAGAAGCATTTAAGTTCAAACTTGAGAAGAACAGTTTTTAAAGTATTGGAATGTGTCTTTGAATATTTATGTGAGATTTTCATTGCTGCTTGTGCAAAACTTGGGTCAGGATGATTTTATCAAGTAGGGCACATTTCTGGAACTTATTTGAACATTTATGGAGGACATTTTTAAATTTCTCTTTACAATGTTGAGTATTGTTGATGCATAACTCACTTAAGGCTTAGTGTGGCCCAGATAATGTATATTTATGGTTTATTTGGTTCATTATTAGCTAAAATGTGGCTGTGCAGTGGCCTGCTTGTGGACCACTGTCAAAATGCCACCGTTCCATGCAGCATGTGGGCCATGTGAGTGTGGGGAAGATCAGGGTTAAAATAAAAATCAACTGTGGGCCTAATGTGGGCCAGTTTTGGTTTATTTGATTATTAGCTAAAATGTGGCTGTGTAGTGCCCTGCTTGTGGACCACTGCCAAAATACCACCATTCCATGCAGCATGTGGGCCACATGAGGAATGTGGGGAAGACCAGGGTTAGAATAAAAATCAACTGTGGT
>NW_015551110.1:12240-44268 GCF_001515605.1 Sinocyclocheilus anshuiensis
AAGGTGTTGGATCTGGGCCAGATCTGGGCCAGAATTAAAATAAATGTGGCCCAGATTTGGGCCAGTTCTGGTTTATTTTATTTATTTATTTTCATGGCTGACATGCGGCCTACCTGTGGCTTTGCTTGTGGCCCAAATTTGGCAAACAGGAACGGACCGCCCAAGTGCCATCATTCTTCACAGTATGTGGCCCAGAGCAAGGTGTTGGATCTGGGCCGGATCTGGTCCAGAATTCAAATCAATGTGGCCCAGATTTGGGCCAGTTCTGCTTTATTTGGTTTATTCATGGCTGACATTGGGCCTTCTTTTGGCTTACTTGTGGCCCAAATCTAGCAAACAGGAGCGGACCGCCCAATTGCCATCATTCCACAGGGTATGTGGGCCAAATGAAAGCGTCAGGTGTGGGCCTGATCTAGGCCTCAGGAATTTTGCTATCTGGGTTCCTTGAGGTTCACAGTAGGATTGTTTCTGAAAGTCTTTCCACAGTAATGGCACATGAAAGGCTTGCATCCACTGCTAGTTTGTGACACTGTTACACAAGAGACATGTTTTACCGCTCTATTTATTGCAATGATTTTATGTATAATAGAGTTTTAACTGGATTACATGTTTTCTTAAGTCCATTTTATTCCTCTTAACATTTTAGTGTGTATGTCTTTAAGAAATGTATGGTTGGCCTGTCATGTGACCATTCACGTGACAGGAAGCTGGAACTGTATAAAGAGATCAGCATGCCAAACAAACACTCAGTCACTAAATAGAACTTGCTCGTTTTATTCAAAAGAATAAAACAGTTCTCTTTTGAGTCCTCATGTGTTGATTAAGATTGTGTTGATTGTATGCAGTGTAATTTTCTCATGTGCCTGTTAAGGCTTCCTTTTAGAGTAAAACTTTTTCCACACTGTTGGCAGGTGTAAGAGTTCTCCCCAGTGTGAACTCTCATGTGGTAATTAAGGTCTCCTTTTCGGTTGAAACTTTTTCCACACTGATGGCACACGTAAGGCCTCTCTCCTGTGTGAATTCTCATGTGGACTTTAAGGCTTCCATGCTCACTGAAACTCTTTCCACACCATTGGCAAGTGTAAGGCTTCTCCCCAGTGTGAATTCTCATGTGTCTTTCAAGGCTTACTTTTTGAGTAAAGCTTATCCCACACTGTTGGCAAGTGTAAGGCTTTTCTCCAGTGTGAATTCTCATGTGTCTTTTAAGGATTCCTTTTTGAATGAAGCTTATTCCACACTGTTGGCAGATAAATGGACTCTCTCCAGTGTGAACTCTCGTGTGGACTTTAAGGCTTCCATGCTCACTGAAACTCTTTCCACACCATTGGCAAGTGTAAGGCTTCTCCCCAGTGTGAATTCTCATGTGTCTTTCAAGGCTTACTTTTTGAGTAAAGCTTATCCCACACTGTTGGCAGGTGAAAGGGTTCTCCCCAGTGTGAATTCTCATGTGCACTTTAAGGTTTCCAAGTTGACTGAAACTCTTTCCACACCCAGGGCAGGTGTAAGGCTCGACTCTAGTGTGAATCCTCATGTGCCTGTTAAGGTTTCCTTTGTGAGTAAAACGTATTCCACACTGTTGGCAGGTGAAAGGGTTCTCCCCAGTGTGAACTCTCATGTGCAAATTAAGGTTTTCTTTTCTATTGAAACTTTTTTCACACTGTTGGCAGGTGAAAGGCTTCTCCCCAGTGTGAATCCTTATGTGCCTGCTAAGCATGCCTTTTTGAGTGAAACTGATTCCACACTGTTGGCAGGTGAAAGGCTTCTTTCCAGTGTGAATTTTCATGTGGATTTTAAGGTTTCCATGTTCATTGAAAGTCTTTTGATATTGTTCTTTCTCTACCATTTCATTCAGTACTTTGCACTCCTCTTTCAGCAGCATGAGGTCTAAGGTGAAAAAAGGCAAATGAAAGTCACTCCCAGATTAACAGCACAAAAAACAGACATCAAAATATTAACCAACATATATGCTAGATAGTACATGCAGTAAGCTACTGAATGGGTGATGCATATAATTTTAGAAACTCTTTTCAATATTGTTAACTCTTTGCTTTTAGAACACATCCCAAATATATTCAAGCTAGCAGTTATTAACCCTTTATCAAAAACAAGCACAATTTGGCCCAAAAAAAATGATTAATTACCAACTGATTTAAAATCTACCATTTGTCTAAAATTTCAGAAAAAATAATATCCAATATAATATATGATAATATAATAATATTCAAATAAACCAATTCAAATGGAAAACAAATATTCTCCGATTTATGTAATCCACAACAGGCGCATCCACTACTGCGGAGATGAAGGGACAGTGTCGCCAACTTCATCTCTTAAACCGAAAACAAAAAAGCACTGGTTTATCAATGAATTATTAAAATGTTAATGCAGCCTCCTTACTGTTTTTCCCTGACACATTCATAATCACTAGCTTCTGCCGGTGCGCTGTGGCAAGCTTTATACCTGTGCTTGAGCACTTATTACATAGGCTATGTAGGCAATTAAAGGCTCATTATAATGATTTAAATAGTTTATTAATAAATGTGCGATTAGTCGACTAATGCTTAAAATGAACGACTACTAGTAGCCTCCTTACTGTTTTTCCCTGACACATTCATAATCATTACTTCTGCCGGTGTGCCGTGGCAAGCTTTATGCGTGTGCTTGAGCGCTTATAGGCTATGTAGGCAATTAAAGGTGCATTATTATGATTTTAATGGTTTATTAACAAACATGCGATTAGTCGACTAATGCTTCAAATGAACGACTACTAGTCGACCAGACAAATGTTTAGTCGAGGGCAGCCCTAGAATTTTTTTTTTTTATGCCTAATATTTGATCTCTGAAAAGTAGCTGGAGCATTTCTTATTCTGAATGAAATAGCCCTATACTGTGGAGAAGCGATTTACTCCGCAGAGAAGCTGGTAATGTTTAAGTGTTTGCTTAATACCTTGTTTCTATTTCTGTTGTTTAGATTTTTATTTGTTGCTAGGAAGGATTATTTCCTTTACTATATATTTTTATTTTTATTCTTTATTTATAGATTGTTTATAGATTGTATTTTGATAGCACTTGTAATCAGAATAATAGCCATCGGCTAAGAAGAAGCTTTTGATATTTGTATCACTCATTTACTGCACTTAAGTCATGACCTAATGGTTAGAGAGTCAGACTCGTAACCCAAGGTTGCGGGTTCGAGTCTCGTACCGGCAGGGATTGTAGGTGGGGGGAGTGAATGTACAGCGCTCTCTTCCACCTTCAATACCATGACTGAGGTGCCCTTGAGCAAGGCACCGAACCCCCAACTGCTCCCCGGGTGCCGCAGCAAAAAATGGCTGCCCACTGCTCCGGGTGTGTGTTCACGGTGTGTGTGTGTTCACTGCTGTGTGTGTGCACTTTGGATGGGATAAATGCAGAGCACTAATTCGGAGTATGGGTCACCAAACTTGGCCACATGTCACGTCACTTTCACTTCACTTTTTAAGTGGTGTACTGTCTCACAGTAGTTTTGATTTGAGCCATTCGCCTGCTATAGGCTTTTGGTGTGCTAATTGTCAAGGTGTCCATTGCTTTTTTCACTCAAGATTCGATAAGCTGGAAGCGTTCAGCCACTGTGTTCGGCCTCCGAATACTACACACAAAACGTATTCGGTTACTAACGTAACCTCGGTTCCCTGAGATACGGAATGAGTACGAGTACACGATTATATAGCCAGAGGGCCCCGCCCATTCTGGCGGGCTTTGGCGGGATTTGTCGCCATAGGCTCGTGCAGCTCCGCCGCCGAGCCATTGGTTCGTTTTTTTATTCACTGCACGAACCAATGGCTGTGCAGTTACACTGCGTTATTGAAAGGCTTCAGTCATCGGAGAAAAAGGAGTTTTCCCAAAGCGTCTTAGCAGACGCAGTACGAGTGAAGTATCGATAGGGAACCACAAAACACACACACATGGAAAACTTTACCCACATCTTGCAAAAGCAAACACTTCTTTCAAAACTATTTTAACTCGAGTTTGTAATAGCACTCGCACATACATGCATATGCACATATACAATGTTTGTATGTAAAACTGATTAATTTAACATTAATCAGTTAATTTAGATTAATTTAGCTTCAAGCCCAAGTTGCTTGAAGTCCAGTGTTAAGTTTCCACAGTCTGTGATGATTTGGGGTGCAATGTCATCTGCTGGTGTTGGTCCATTGTGTTTTTTGAAAACCAACGTCACTGCACCCGTTTACCAAGAAATTTTGGAGCACTTCATGCTTCCTTCTGCTGACCAGCTTTTTGAAGATGCTGATTTCATTTTCCAGCAGGATTTGGCACCTGCCCACACTGCCAAAAGCACCAAAAGTTGGTTAAATGACCATGGTGTTGGTGTGCTTGACTGGCCAGCAAACTCACCAGACCTGAACCCCATAGAGAATCTATGGGGTATTGTCAAGAGGAAAATGAGAAACAAACTTATGAAGTATTTAATTTGTTGAGATAGTGAATTGGTGGGTTTTTGTTAAATGTGAGCCAAAATCATCACAATTAAAAGGACCAAAGACTTAAACTACTTCAGTCTGTGTGCATTGAATTTATTTAATACACGAGTTTCACAATTTGAGTTGAATTACTGAAATAAATGAACTTTTCCACAACATTCTAATTTATTGAGATGCACCTGTATTATGTAAACAAGATGTATTATGTAACATATATATTATGTAAACGATGTAAACAAGACTGCCCGTTAGATTTACCCAAAACGAAACGTAGCTCATGTTTAACCACTACAGAGACATCAGAGCCAGCAGCAAATGTCAGAAGGACTAGCCGAGTTGAGGCTGCTCTCACTGGGATACATGAGGGGTGGGCGCTATATGTATATATGAACGTGACTACCAGTATTATGTTGTTCCATGATATGGATTTTGCTATACCGTGGATACCATTATATATTCATAAATTCAAATTTAGCATTTATATTGTTTTGTTCAATTTGGTACGCTTTGCAAATTTGAACACAAATGACAATAAAGAGTCGAGGCTGAACGTTTTTGTCCTCTGTGCAACGCCGTACTACACAAGCATTAGTAATCAAACACATAGAGCATCGTAACAGACCAAATTAATAGAGCACAAATCGCCTACTCCAGTGGTTCCCAAACTGGGGGGTGCGGCAAGGCTGAGGGTTAGTGTACAGTCAGCAGATTACTTTGCAAAAGAAACCTCTATAGGGTGATAAAGACTACACAGTGTAATTTTCCCGCTTATCATGCGGCCACTTGTCTGATAAGTAAATAATTGAAAGCAAAATATTAATTTGACATTTTAATTACCTCAACATGACTCGCAGTACCGCTTGAGCGCTCCATTATCAGTTGTAGAAGTTGTGGTTGTATCAATGACAGACCACTAGATTCAAGTTCAAGTTCAAGTCTGCTTTATTGTCAATTCTTCCACATGTACAGCACATACACACAGAGAATTGAAATTGCGTTACTCTCAGACCCTTGGTGCATACAGATAACACTAACAGTAGAACATAAATACAGATATACAGATTATAATTGAAAGCAAAATATTAATTTGACATTTTAATTACCTCAACATGACTCGCAGTACCGCTTGAGCGCTCCATTATCAGTTGTAGAAGTTGTGGTTGTATCAATGACAGACCACTAGATGGCGCGATTGTAGAATTAGAGTTGTATTGCAGGTAGCCATGTAGAAATATAAATGAACGATGCATGTGTGACAGAGTTAATAATAAGAATGGTGTGTTGGGTGGGGCATATGTGTTTATTTTGCCCTATAAATAGTGCAAAGAGTAGTGGGTTGCGTAACTTCCTAACGTTTGACTTCCGCCGTCTCCTTCCGGTGTCGTGATTCTGGAAACGCCATAGTGAGGTATGAGCGTGGCCGTTGTTTTAATACTGTAAGAGCTTGTATAAAGATGTTTAGTTTTTATATTGGTTATTTTGTGTTAAGCGCAGGGAGATAACCCTCGATACGAGAGAGTGAGCATGTGAGGCTGTAAATTAATCATTTTCGGAGCTGTGGACTCCGTGCTTAGCCTATAGCAGTAAACTGTGTTATGCTGCGGTTCTATTCCACTCTATCGTATAGTCACGCTCCACTCTTGGATTATGGCAGAGGTATGTGTGCGGTGGATTATGTTTGTCACATTGATGTGTATTTTCAGTGTTTATAATGCTGTGTTGCATTTGCTTCATGGCAAGTGTGTTATTTGTTAATGTTTTGTATTTTATTTGCATTTTATATTCAGTTGTTAAAGGCATTTGTATTTTGTATTTACGCTTTGTTTTCTTTACTTGACAGATCTTTCTTTGTGGAGCTCTTTGCATATGGAACTCTGATGTCTAGGCCCTGCTGTTTTGTTTATGATAAATTTTTATCATTTAAACTGTTTATATTTATGGTTCTGATGATTTAAGCGCCCATCCATAAAAGAAGTGTCTCACACGGCTCCGGGGGGTAAACAAAGGCCTTCTGTAGCGAATCGATGCGCTTTTGTAAGAAAAATATCCATATTCAAAATGTAATAATCACTTTAATCTAGCTTGAGCCAACTGTTGCACACGGAAGCAGCTCCGGGCTGATGACGTATGAGGTCAGCGCTGCGCATGCGCCGGTGAGTCTTGTGAAAACCAACGTTTGTTAACAGGAGCAAAGGAAGCAAAGTTTCCTTACTTTAGCAAAGGAAAACCAGTCTCCTCTTGGCTTATATCGAAATCCTCCGACATTCTTCTTTACAAATCCTCGTCTTGTACTTCTAATTAGTGACCGTTGTTTTGTTTTGATCTCTCCCCTGCGCTTCCGCGCGCATGCGCAAAGCTGACCTCAATAAGTCATCCGCCCGGAACTGCTTCCATGTACAACAGTAAGCGCAAGCTACATTAAAGTTATTATTACGTTTTGAATATGGATATTTTTCTTACAAAAACTCTTTCGCTACAGAAGGCCTTTGTTCACCCCCCGGAGCTGTGCAAGACACTTTTTTTTATTTTTATGAATGGGTGCTTTTTATTTAACTTCTTTTGGACTGATGCATGCAACACCTGCTTGAGTGGCATTAAACCGCTTGAAAGTAAAATCCATGACAGTAAACTGATGCCCCGTTCTATTTCTGACTAACTCCAGTGCTCTGACACAAAGAACTATTTCAAATATTCAGAAGAGAATCGTGAAAAATTGTTTCCTCACAAATATTAAGCAGCACAAATGTTTTCAACATTGATAATCAGAAATAGTTACTGAGCAGCAAATCAGTATATTAGAATGATTTCTGAAGGATCATGTGACACTGAAAACTGGAGTAATGATGCTGAAAATTCAGCTTTGATCACAGGAATACAGTATATATGTTAAAACTATATGTTAAAACATTCAAACAGATCATTTAAATTTACAATATTTCACAATATTACTTTTTGTTGTTTACTGTATTTTTAATAGATAAATGTAGCCTTGGTGAGCATAAGAGACTTTCCAAAAAAAAAAAAAAAAGAGGGCCCCCCTTGAAATTATTTTTCTCTACAAAAGGGGGGACCGGCAGAAAAAGTTTGGGAACCACTGGCCTACTCAAACACACAATATTTGATTTAATTTAATTCATACAGGTCTACCTCATGTTGCACGTTTGCACTTTTTGAGAAAAACAATGGCACAAAATAAAATAATTTTCAGGTCTATGTCCAATACCTCACTTTTTCTAGTTATATATGGTTAAAATATTTTGCCTGTATTTTTTTTTCTCATATCGCAATATAATATTGATATTGCCTGGACAGTGTAAAATATTGTGATATGAATTTTAGCTCATATCGCCCACCCCTAGCGCCCGGTGATCGCATGGACCTCACGTCTCCAAAATCGACGAAGCACATTTTCAAATAGACGCTATCTGTATAAACAAACCACAGATTTGAGTTTAAAACAACTACATTCTCGCCTGAAATACTCTTAAAATTACATTTCATGACAGTAATATTTTGAAATTTATGTATAAATGGTGGCTGAAATACGATGCTGCATGAACTCAACCAATCAGAATGTTCAGCGCCCAAGTCCCGCCCCCGAAAGTTCCGGACCTTTGAAAAAGTACCACTGCGCGAGCAGGGACTTTATGAGGGGACATTATTTAGATCCTGGTTCCCAGGGTGTAAACACACCGAGTACCTGCCCAAAGTCCCTAGTTCCTGGGTAAAGTTCCTGCGGTGGAAACGGGCTTTATTTTTCATTTCAACCAGATGATCCAACAGTAGCTGCACGGATCTCAGGCTACCTGGCGGACATCTCGGCATGGATGAAAGAACATTACCTGCAGCTCAACCTGACAAAGACTGCGCTTCGTCTTCCCTGCCACTGTCTATACAGCACAGCTTGCATCAAGTTCAAGACATTGATGTTTATATGTAGAACAGCCACAGGTTCAGCACCCTCCTATTCCACTCACTCTTAAGAATATACATCCCTCCAGAAGCCTGAGATCTGCAATGTCTCGTGATACCATCACAGAGAGAAGCAAAATCTCTTTACAAAACATTTACGTTCACCGTTCCTGGCTTGTGGAATTATCTTCCAACCCCCATCTGGAACGCCAAATCCAATTTGACAATTTTAAAACGACTACTGAAAACTCATCTCTTCTGTCAAAATTTGAATGTATCCTAATTAAAAAAAAACAACAACTTTGCTTTCCCTTTCCTTAATCCCTCCCTCTCTAGCTTGTGAACAAAGTATGAAACTTTGCATTACGAGCACTTCCTGTTAGGGATGTCCCAATCAGGATTTTTGTGCCCCCGATCCGATCTGAGTCATTGAATATTGAGTATTTGCCGATACTGAGTCCCGATCCGATACTTGTATATTACTAGCGTTTGGTGCACAATTGAAGTACATTATAAATTATTAAAATCAATCCAATCCATGGTTTGATCATAAAATCAGAAAAATTACACACTGGAAAGTAACACAACCCATTAACGCAGCAAAACACTGTTGTTGCATATAAGGATGCCCCATAGCCTACTACAGTAAGTTGTAATCCAGCGGTTCATTGCCTTACATATTAGCATGCATCCAATACTACATTTAGAATGTAACTATCACACGTGAAAGGGTCCAACTATATTTTATAAACCCATTCAAATGTTTTATAAAGGCCATCAATCTAATAATTGTGAGTAATTCTAAAATGACACAGAGATTGTGGGTCATTCACTACAATCAAATAAGAAATTAAGTCAATTTCCAAAGTATTTCTACGAGAAAATTCTGGTGAAAACAACATCGAAATAACATTAAGTTTTTAAAGCAATCAAAGGTTACACTTTATTTTGATAGTCCACTAGACATTCTACTACTTTGCAACTACATGTCAACTAATTCTCATTAATTTGCAACTACGTGTCTATTAACTCTCAGAGTAGACTGTTAGGTTAGGTTTAGGGTTAGTAGAATAAGTTGACATATACTTGCAAAGTTTCTCATAGTCAGTATGTTGTATGTTGTGGACCCATCAAAATAAAGTGTTAGAAGATATTAAGCAGACAGACTACTAATACTCTAATGACTGCTAGTTGACATGTAGATACAAAGTTACTTACTGTTAGTAGAATGCTTAAAGTGGACTATCAAAATAAAGTATTAACCAATCAAATGAGACAAAAGCTAGTCTCTGCAGAAAATGTACCATGTTTTTACTATAGTAAATATAGTTTAACGATAGTGTTTGTAATTAAACCACAGAAGCCACAAATTTACAGTTGTCTGAGACTCCATGAAATGTACTTTAACATAAACCATAAAATGTAAAATACGTTTTACTATAATAAAACCATGGTGCATTTTCATAATAGGTAAACACAGGTCACAAGTTTTCCTTGATTCAGCCAGCCCCATAATGTCACGCTAAGAGTAAACACTAGTTAAAAATTTCATTTACGTGCCTGTCAAACAGCGCCTGATTACTGGACTGAGTTATCTCTTACACCTGATTGTTCAAATACTGTCAAAACAAACAAGGTTTTTATAAACACAGTTGGTTATGTCTAAAATGAAAGTTGCCTGTGTATTAGATGCGTGCAGGGCTGCATTCATCCATCATTTTTCAGGCCCTTCCCTCACTAACTTCCCTCTGTCTCGTTTACTCGGATATACGTCATTGATTACATTGCATGAGTGCCCTCTACTGGCGGAAGATAATAATTTGCAATTGACCTATCGGTAAGCCCCGCCCCCCTTAGTTACTGTTGCGAACTCGGCCAAACAAACAGAGTTGCTAACTGTCTTACAATGACAGCTGTCAGTGTGAAAACCTTGTCCCTATATCTTTTTGATAAATTTTGGACACAGAAGGACCACCATTCAAGTGGGACTTAAATATGTCATGGAGGGATATATAATAGATTTTAAAATAAATATTGTGGGTATTAATTTGGAAGCGAGGGTTTACAGATCACAATGCAAGCGGGACAAGCCTCATGTTACGTTCCTCACGATCGCAGATAACAACATCCCAGATCAACACTGTTCATGTATCGCAGGGTACGATTAAATTAATTTACATTTAACCAGTTTAATATGAAGAGACAGTGAAATGTAGACCTTTGTTTATGCGTTTTTGCCTTACACTGTACAAGACGCGAGAACTGTCCGCTATTTAGGTTTGTATGGACTCACTAACTTTAACGTTAGCTAGTTTTAGCCAGAGATACCTTGCTAAAGCACAAGATGACATTAATGTTCTGCTTGAGCAGATGAAAATTGTAACTTAATGAGAGTATGACAACCAGAAAATGAACGTTTTTGTCTTCAATGGGATTGGGGTTGAATGCTTTGGGACATTTTGCTCTGTTTTGTTTGGATTTAGGAAATGGAATATAATCAATTACATTGCCCATCCTCTCAGGATACCTGGAATCACTGTTACAAGTACCCCAGGCACATCGTTTTTTTATCATTTATAGAGTGAAGTGTATATACTACAGTGTTTTATTTTTATATTTGTTCTGTTAATTTCTTGAATTCTACTGCTAAATACACTGTACCTGAAAAATTTTAATTTTAAAAATATTTTTTTAATACAAAAATTATAAAAAAAAAATAAAAATAAGTTTTACCTAAAAATTTAATTAAAAAAATAAAAATAAAGCCGTTTTTTTTTTGTTTAGTTTTTTTTGTATATTATGTGTATTTGTAATGTGTATCTTTGTTCTTATTTTTTAATAACAGATAAAATAATAAAAGATTTTTATCTTTGCCCTCTTTGGCCTAAATATCTGCCATTCTTTTTTATTTTATATTTTGTAACCTTGTAAGGCTTTGTTTTTTTTTTTTTAAATAGGAAAATAAATTTGGCTGTACTGCTCAGACAACTTGCAAATGAGTAAAACCAACACAAAAAAGAATTGTGATGATAACTTGATTTTCCTACAAAAAAAACAAATAATAATTGTAATGATATGATATTTTTGCCATATCGCCCACCCCTACCATAAACACTCCTGCGCAGTTGTGGTGTGTACTGCTCCTGATATGATATTTTTGCCATATCGCCCACCCCTACCATAAACACTCCTGCGCAGTTGTGGTGTGTACTGCTCCATTGTTTTGACAAGCTGCTACCTTTAAACTGTAGAGCCGGTAAAATGTTGCCACCGTTGTTAGCATGTCGTACGGTCTGGTTGGGACCCTCATGCTGTCCCATATGTGTTTGACCGATGAACACAAACAAAGAGTTTTAGAAAACAAATATCCATCTCGCCGAATAAAATGCAAGTGTACGTGATGTTCAAAGATGACGCTTCAAAAACTACACAAAGTGAACATTATGGATATCCATATGGCCCCAGCTGATAAATCAGTGTCTTCTAAAGTTAAAGGGGTCCTATTATGCTTTTTCACTTTTTCAGTTTAGTTAGTCTGTAATGTTGCTGTTTGAGCATAAAAAAGATCTGCAAAGTTACAAAGCTCAATGTCCACTTCAAAAGGAGATCTTTTATTTAACAGAAATCACTTTTCAAAAACTACAATGAATGACTCGTTTGGACTACAACACATATTTTCCGGGATTTGTGATATCACAAATATCGACGAATGGGACGAGACCTGGTTGAGCAGCACTAGAGAAGGCAACGAGTGTTATCACTATGTCGGAGACGCGCTAGTTTTCACAAGGCAGACGAACTTAGAGTGGTTACAATCATCCGGGTTTAAATCGCGCTCAAATTGTTTTGACGCAATATTTACAAATCCAACACATCTTTGTAGTAACGAGAGTGTCCATGATGTTTTCACATTCCGATTTAAAAGCACAACTCGGGAAATGAGAGCATCCGAGGAGCACATAAATGCAGTAATTACACTTGCTCTGATGGCAGCAGGTAGCCTTGCGTTAACTAAGCTAAACATGCTTAAATTAAAATGCCTAAAGCTAAACTTTCCTTGTATTCACATTTCTAAACCTGTTGTCCAACAAAAGAGAACATTATAATCTTTTTACTCCACAACACCAGTCAAATGCTTCCTTTTGTGATCTGATGAGGCTTCTTGTCACAGAATGAGGCAGAAGATATGTTCTATATGCTACTTAAGAATACATTAGATATACATAGATACATAGAATACATAGATTAGCAATAAAGTAGGGTGACCCATACGTCCTCTTTTCCCCGGACATGTCCTCTTTTTGGACCTACAAAAATGCGTCCGGCCGGGATTTCTTAATTGCCTAATTTTTTATTTATTTTCTTTTGTAATAAGTATCGGTTCAGGAACCGTTTAGGCACCGGAACCGTTTTAAAAGTATCGATTTGGCACCAGTATCGAAAAAAACCCAAACGATACCCAACCCTAGTGGTAAATATAAAAATAAACTCAGAGGGAAGACAAACATTCAAGAGTTTGAATGCACACCTTCAGTATGGCCGTCTGTGTCGATGGCAGGTAGGAGTGTTCACACCTTTCCAGGTGTTTCTCTGAGTTTATCTTTCCAACACCCCCAAAACAAAATCAAGACTTTGTAAAAGAGCATAATAGGGGACCCCTTTAAATGATAGGTTTGTGTATAAAAAAAAAGTCATATTTGAAACTTTATGGTCGTATTCAATTCATGTGGTTTTTGAAGTGTTCTCGTACACTTGCATTAAGTCTTTGTATGTGTTTATCTGAAGAAAGAAAGTCATATACACTTGGGACGACATGAGGGAGAGTAAATGATGAGAGAATTTATTTTTGGGTTGAGTATAACTTTAATGGGCCAAATGTGATGCAGAGGCCAGAAACATGCAGAAAGAATACAAGAATGTGTGTTGAATTAATGATGAGTGACAGAATTTAAAACATACAACGCTGACATTTTAAGAAGGCTACTTTTTGTGTTGTGTATTCAATGCCCATGTCTGAAACAATAATTGCCTTTTAAATATTTATTTGGGGCATTTAGAGTTGTTCTCTACAATCTCTACATGTATTGATATGTAATCATTTGTTATTAATTAGAATAATTAATGAGCGAATCCTTCAATTATTTAGATTAATAAATAATTAATTGACAGCCCTAATTATTACTCAATAATAGTTCAAAGTTATCCACTCCCTGGTAAGAACATCACTAAACAAGATTTACAATTAATTTAACATACAGTGTTCATTTAAACAATTTTTGGAGAACTGTAACATTTAATTTGAAAAAGGGGGGGAAAAAAAAGAAAGCATTGCTATCAAAATATTAATTGTGTAAATTCTCATCACTTTTTTTGTGCACTCACACTTAATCTTTTGCATTCAGCCAATATATTACATAGACAGCTAATGGTTATATCAAAACGGACCAAAGTAATGCGTAACATTTTTTGGGAATAAGCAGTGTTGCTACTTCAATATGCTTCCTCAGATTCGTGAACACAAACCTCACTGGTTCTCACAGGCCAAGCACACATTACCATAGTCCTGTTTACCATATTTAACAGGTGTGAGATGGTAGAAAATGAAATGCAAAAAATGTAACAAGTACTTCTCAAGTTGAAATGAAATTATAAGGTATAAAAATACCAGTTTTTCTTCAGAAATGTAATTAAGTAAAAGTACAAGAAGTTTAAATTTACATTGTACTTAGTACAATAAAATACAAATCGCCCAAAGTAATAAATACGATAATCAAGTAAAAAATTCTCAAGTATTTTAAACCTCTGGACATGCTTCAAAAATATCAAACACTCCTGTAGTGATTAACATTTTAATAAGGATCAAATGAGAATGAAAACTAACCTGTTGGTTCCTCATTATCTTCATGTTTGACTCTGAATGTTTCTTCAATCTTCACATCTTCACTCTCCTCTTTAATAAACGCCATCTTTATAATAGTGTGTGGATCTCAGCATGAGTTTTTCTGTGTGTTTGGACACATGAGAATAATTAACAGAAATAAAAATAAATCCACACTAAATCTCTGGGTGCGTCTCATTCAGCTCTCTAGTTCAGTAGTCAGCTCATTGGTAAGGGAGTCAGTCAGAGTGAGAGTTAATGGCCTTAGATGACAAACCACCAGATTCACAGGCAAGGCTTAAGTCTAGACCCAGACTAAAATTAATGTCTGTTTCAACTGAAAGAATGTTGCACTGACTGATCTGAAAATATGTCAGTGCCAAATTTGTTTGGTCAGATGCTCACCACCAGTATTTTTTTTAAAGACACGTTAATAAAAACTACTTAAATAACTGAACTATGTCCTAATCCTGGTTTAACCGAAGCCCTGTCTGTGAAACCAGGCTCTGATTAGACAAAAACACTAAAACTGGCACGACAAATGAATACAAGATCACAAATTATACAAGCATTCATGGTTTACATTTGTATTGCAATTGTTTGTAGATCACATTTAATAGATTGCACTTTAATCAGAACAGTTGCTATTGATTTGTAAAAGTTGTCATTATCACACGTGTTTGATGATCTCGTTGTATTTACACCGTTTTGTCAAAGAGTATAGATGACCAAGAGGCGAAACTCTGATGCTTTTTTGGTAACAGCCACTAGTTCATCAACTATTGTCATCGTTCAGTCTGTATTTCAGCTTTAATGTACGTTTTTTTAACAAAGCAGCTGATATTTGCCATAGCGACAGCTAGAAGCTAGTGCGCTGCTGAGTCGCTTTCACTCCAGAATAATGGCGGAAGCGCAGGGCTGCTGCTGCAATGGAACGCGATCGTTGGCTTTCACTTCTTGTCAGTAACTTATAAGTTATTTGGTTTTGTCCAGTAAGTTATGTGTCGTCAGTGAGCGGGGAATCCAGCGATTCGAAAGAGAGAATAGTTTTGGGAAGCAATTGATTTAATTGACTCGGAGTTTCTGTTGCTCCATCACTAACTGAATTCGTGTTTATGATCAAACTGATTGACGATTCTGTTCCTCGTGTGTGGATGCGCTTTACTCGCACAAAATAAAGTACATTAAGGTTAGATAAAGCATTACAATGTTACAATAAATATTAATGAATTAACTTTACATCGCTTGTAAAACTATAAAACAGACTGAACGGTTTGTATTGATTTAAATACTGTAAATGTTTAAAAACACAAACCTTTCTTCAGCAGAATCAACAGACGCAGGAGCGCGGCGCGGACATATGACGTCACAACATCATACCAAAATAATAAAGTCCTGGGGGTATTCCAGAAAGCAGGTTATGTGACATAACATGTTAAGTAATGTTTTATTTCGTTCTAACCTATAACTCGGGAAATGTAACGAAAAAAAATTCTGGATATTTCCAGCCTAAGACGTGTTTAATCAGCCGATTAATCCGTATCTAAAGCCGTGTCTACACCAAGAGAACCCATTACAGGAAGTGGCGCGAGGCGACAAATCTTCTACAGTAAATGATGCCTCCTTCTATCCTGAATCTTTGAAACGTGCGCTGTATGCATTGAAAGTGAAACCTAAAAAACAAGCGCGCATAAGAAAGCGATTGCAGGCTTTCGCGAGCTTCAGCAAATGCACTCGATCACAGATTGCACGCTTCCCAGCCGAAACAAACCCCCACGTGAAATTGAAATAATAACCTGTGATATAAGATTTTGGCCATATTGCCCATCTAAATCATTCATCCCACTCTATCAACAGGCCTACAAGACGTAGGCTACACTTCTTGTACTTCGTTTGGGCACCACAAGGTGTCACTGTGGCCTCAAAGCTTACCCCTCGCCTACTCTGGCTCGATTGCTATTCCTGAGGTAAAACACGCCCTCATTACCCTACGGACAAAGAAATGTATAAATAAAGAAATGTGGAAATAAATAAAGAAAAAAATACGTAAATAAATACATAAATGTGAAAATAAATAAAAGTGGGAATAAATAAATGTATAAATAAATAAAAGAAAAAATAAATGTGGAAAAAAATGAAAAAATACATAAATACGGAAATAAAATTATAAATAATTATTTATTTGTGCTTTTTTACTTTTCTTTGTATATTTATTTATTTATATTTGCTTTTTTACATTTCTTTGTACTAGGGCTGCACGATAAATCGCATGCGATATTTAATGCGCATCTTGTCAAAAATGGAGTGTTTTTGTCCATCATCAGAACAGCCTCATCCGCGGCAGTAGATTAATAGCATCACGTTTTCATCAGTTTGCAGGTTGCAGTGTATTGTAGCTATATGAGCGCTCAGGTTCTCTTGTTGTTTAATACATTTGGCCAGAATCTCACAATATAACAGATGAACTGCTATGATATTTAAAATGTACAAAAGTGTATTGGCTACAACTAGACAGCAAATGCTAAGACTCTTCTCTGCTCTTTATACACAAAAACATTAGCCTTTATAGACAGCGTTTCTTGAGTAAAGGAAACCGCGGTACTGCTAAGACTTTTCTCTGCTCTTTAAACACACAAAAACATTAGCCTTTATAGACAGCATTTCTTGAGTAAAGGAAACGCTGTACTTGTTCAAACATTAGTTCTTTATTTACCCTTGCATTGCAAAGTAGACGTCTGTCTTCAAACTGCGTGTCGTGGCACTTCATTCTGAATGGAAGCGGGGTGGAGTTATGAGGTTTGACTGACAATTTGTGGATCCAATGGCATTACGAGGTTCAGTCACAAGCTTTTTTGAATGCTTTTCATTGGTTAAATATTTGTAAAAACCCACAAACAGACAATGACCAATAGCACTGATTTAAAATAATAACGAAATGGAGATGAGGAAGTTTTTCATCATTTTCCAGGCACACCCAACAACCTGTGGCACAGTGGTTGGGAAACACTGAATTAGGTCAACCGGAACCGGGAACACTAACCATTAACACCCAAATGTACTCACTAAATCATAAGAATAGCATCTATGCTAATATTACTTTCTTTCAGTCTTATTCCGAGGTCACCATAGTCACCCAAATCCAGTCCATATCCAGACCAGATGGTGGATCAGCACCTAGAGACAACCTCTACAGCCCTGAATGTCAGCGGAGACCATGGGTGCTTCTCAAACGGAAGGCTGCATCCTACCGAGGCTGCGTCCTTCCTAGTTCAGTCCTTCAAATTCTAGACCGTCTCATTCTAGCGTTTAATGCAGAGGAGGACTCCAGCCTACAAGTGCGCATGGCTACATCACATATGTATTTATAATACTTTGTATTACAAATCTTTATATTATTTGGCTTTCTATTAATGCAATGCAATGAATCACAGATGTCTACAGTCTCCCCGTGGCTTACATTATTGGCAGTTTAGCACTTAGTGAGTAATTCACACCAAAACAAAAAATAACATTATACTTTCATGTCCGAAAGCACCCTATGTTGAGAAGCACCCCATGTCAACTAGATGAGCCCCAGAAACAGATCCACTGTGAAGACCACGTCAACTAGACGGCCATCGGGACAAGACCACGTGAACCAGATGAGTCCTCTGCACAATCTGATTTTGCTGCAGCATGGAATTAAACTGCAGGTTTCGTCTGGCCAGAGGAGAACTGGCCCCCCGACTGAGCCTGTTTTTTTCTCCATTTCTGTCTGGAGTTTTGGTTCCTTGCCACTGTTGCCTTTGGCTTGCTTAGTTGGGGACGCTTGACTGATTGCACAGACACTATTGGAAGAGAGCTGAACTGGATGATGGCATCATTGAATAATCAATGAATTGACTTTAACTGAAAAATGACTCTTCGTTATTGTCCTCTTGCATTATTGACAAACTATTTTTCTGACACTCTAAAGCTGCTTTGACACAATCGGTTTTGTATAAAGCGATATATAAATAAAGGTGATTGACTCAACGTTGTAAACTCTAGGGGTAAGGCTTCTAAACCGGGGTGTTTTTAGGGGCGTGATACTCACACGATTGTTTTCAGCCACCACATTTATCAGTGTACGATCATTCGTACGATAGAATTGGCAGGATACGAATGTTTCATGAAGAGAACCCTGTCGTAAGTTGATTTGTGCCCTTGGATCTGTGCTCGTCTCTACATTGAATTGATAAATGAGGCCCATTTTAAGGAATAAGCATGCACTACAAATGTAATATGAAAGTTTATACTGTAACATGATGAATGTCACAGTCTAAGTGTGCTTTTACACTAGCACTTTTGGTGCGCACCCGGGCTCGATTGACGTCAGAGTTCGGTTCGTTTTGATGATGTGAACTTGTGAACCCACAAACCGTACCCAAGTCTGCTTAAAAAGGGTGGTCTGGGGTTCGGTTCATGTGAACTCCGGCATGGTTCGCTGCTGATGTGAACGCAATCGTACCAAATCACGGAAGTGAACCACTATTAATGACGTATTATTTGATAAAAAAGTTTGTGTGTGTTTCACTCACTTTCCTGACGAGCGTGACGCGCTGTAAGCAGAGAGCTGTATATCTCATTTCTGTTTGCCTTTAGCATTCTTAAGGGCATTTGTAGTACATTTGTAAGACAGACGTAAGTGCGGTTATGTACTGAAGCTTTGGAAACAAAACCAATGGTTCAAAAACATAAATATATAAAAATGAAGAAAGCAACTAAGCATTTTGCCGCCTTCTCCTGCGCCATCAACAAGTTAAGCAACAGGGTAAACAGCTGCTGGCTTGATGACGCAAACGAACCGCGGTTAATAAATAAAATAATATGAACACAGTCCAGCGGGGGCAGGGGGAGCTATCGAACTCCGGTTCGGACCAGGCAATCGAACCAAGTGTGAAAGCACCCTAAGAATGTTTAGACAAGTGTTTACAGTGAAGTACTGTGTTGACAAATATCTGCTCAAACTTGTATTTATTTATTTGTTTGTTTGTATTTTTAAATTGTACCAACATCAGTAAGTTCATCTACACAGGATGGATATTCTACATGATTGAGGTGAAATAAGCTTCATTACTGACATCACAAAAAAGTTTATTACAATACTTAAAACAATATATTGTTTTATATTAATCATTTTGGGGAACGAATATTGATTTATAGAGCAGGATGATTTTCACCTAATTTTGTAGTAAAAACTATAGGCTACAGGATCAAGTTCTCTAAAGTATGTTCAGGATGCATTTACGGGCTTATTTTAGTGACTTACAAAATTACAAATTTTTTTTCCATTAACTACACTTAAATGTTTCCTCAAAAAAAAAAAAAAACAATTACATACATGCTACACACATTATTGTAACAGTTTGTACTGAATACAGTGTAAACACCAATTAAAAACTGAAATAAGCACAAATGTTAGGGCAAGTCAAAACATCACCAGGGCCCAAAAACCTCCTCTGACCCCAAAGGGTTAATAATTCCTTTTCAGTTGAAACTGGTAAGTGAAGAGACTCTCTTCAGTGTGAATTCTCATGTGGACTTGAAGGTTTCCATGTTGAGCAAAACTCTCAACACTGTTGACAGGTGTATGCCTTTCCTCTGGTGTGAATTCTCATACCTGTTAACACTTCCTTTTTGGGTGAAACATTTTCCATACTATTGGCAGGTGAACGGCTTCTCTCCGGTGTGAAATCTCATGTGGTCTTTTAAAGTTCGATGTTGACAGAAACTCTTTCCACACTGTTGGCAGGTGTAAGGCTTTTCTCCGGTGTGAACTCTCTTATGCCTGTTAAAGGTTCCTTTTTGAGTGAAACTCTTTCCACACTGTTGGCAGGTGAATGGCTTTTCTCCGGTATGAACCCTCATGTGGTCTTTTAAAGTTCGATGTTGATTGAAACTCTCTCCACACATTTGGCAGGTGAAAGGCTTCTCTCCAGTGTGAATTCTTATGTGGGCTTCAAAGCACACTTTTTGAGTGAAACACTTTCCACACTGAGGGCATGTATAAGGCTTTTCACCAGTATGAATTCTCATGTGGACATTAAGGTTTCCTTTTCTGTTGAAACTTCTTCCACACTGTTGGCAGGTGAAAGTCTTCTCTCCAGTGTGAACTCTCATGTGTTTTTTTAAGTTTTGATGTTGATCGAAACTCTTTCCACACTGTTGGCAGGTTAAAGGGCTTTCTCCAGTGTGAACTCTCATGTGTTTTTTTAAGGTTCGATGTTGATAGAAACTCTTTCCACACTGTTGGCAAGAGAAAGGCCTTTCTCCGGTGTGTACTATCATGTGTTCTTTTAAGGATCGATGTTGATAGAAATTCTTTCCACACTGTTGGCAGGTGAAAGGCTTTTCTCCAGTGTGAACTCTCATGTGGTGTTTTATAGTTCGAAGTTGACAGAAACTCTTTCCACAATGTTGGCAGGTGTAAGGCTTTTCTCCGGAGTGAACTCTCATGTGGTTTTCTAAGGTTCGACGCTGAAAGAAACTCTTTCCACACTGTTGGCAGGTGAAAGGCTTCTCTCCAGTGTGAATTCTCATGTGGTTTTTTATGGTTCGACGTTGACAGAAACTCTTTCCACAGTGTTGGCAGGTGAAAGGCTTTTCTCCAGTGTGAACTCTCCTATGCCTGTTAAAGGTTCCTTTTTGAGTGAAACTTCTTCCACACTGTTGGCAGGTGAACGGCTTCTCACCAGTGTGAATTCTCATGTGGTCTTTCAAGGTTCGATGTTGATTGAAACTCTTTCCACACTGTTGGCAGGTGAAAGGCTTCTCTCCAGTGTGAATTCTTATGTGGGCTTCAAAGCGTACTTTTTGAGTGAAACTCTTTCCACACTGAGGGCATGAGTAAGGCTTTTCTCCGGTGTGAATTCTCATGTGGACTTTAAGGTTTCCTTGATTACTGAAACTCTTTCCACACTGAAGACAGGAGTAAGGCTTCTCTCCGGTGTGAACTCTCATGTGGACTTTTAGGCTTCCATGAGTATTGAAACTCTTTCTACACTGAAGGCATGAATAAGGCTTCTCTCCAGTGTGAATTCTCATGTGGACTTTAAGGTTTTCATTCTTATCGAAACTCTTTCCACACCGAAAACATGTGTAAGGGCTCTCTCCAGTGTGAATTCTTACGTGGACTTTAAGGTTTACAAGTTGAGCAAAACTCTTTCCACACTGAATGCATGTGTAAGGCTTTTCTCCAGTGTGAATTCTCAAGTGCCTGTTAATGCTTCCTTTCTGAGTGAAACTTATTCCACATTGTTGGCAGGTGTAAGGGCTCCCTCCAGTGTGAATTCTCATGTGGACAATAAGGTTTCCTTTTCTGTTAAAACTTCTTCCACACTGTTTGCAGGTAAAAAGGCTCTTTCCAGTGTGAATTCTCATGTGGAATTTAAGGTTTCTATGTAGAGCAAAACTCTCTCCACATCGTTGGCAGGTGTAAGGCTTTTCTCCCGTGTGAATTCTCATGTGCCTGTTCCAGCTTCCTTTTAGAGTGAATCTTATTCCACACTGTTGGCAAGTGAAATGCCTCTTTCCAGTTCTCAAATGGACTTGAGGTTTTACTTTTTGATTGAAACTCTGTCCAAACTTAAAACAAGTAAAATCACTTTTTTCCCCTCTCTTTTGAGCCGTTTTTCGTGTGGAGGACTTTTCAGTCTGTGAACAACAAAAAGATTTATCTCCAGTTGTGAAATCAAGAAGATCCTCATATTGATCTTTCACGTCAATTTCATCGAGTACTTCCCTCTCCTCTTTCAGTGCCATTAGGTCTAAGGAGAAAAAACAAACAAACAAATTAAAGTTAACCTCAGTTTATTTGCATTTATTGGAGGTCTTAAAGAGTTTAGCTCCAACTTAGCTCGATACACCTGCCTGGAAGTTTCCTAAATTA
This sequence comes from Sinocyclocheilus anshuiensis, assembly GCF_001515605.1. Lineage (NCBI taxonomy): Eukaryota > Metazoa > Chordata > Actinopteri > Cypriniformes > Cyprinidae > Sinocyclocheilus > Sinocyclocheilus anshuiensis. Next base: position 34,424 of record NW_015551110.1, read on the forward strand.
CCAGAAGACATTGATTTGCTAGTGCAGTTGTGTTTAACTGGGGTTAGAGATAAACTTTGCAGGACAGTGGCCCTCCAGGAGTAGGACACCCCTGTCCTATAACTACTATGCTTTGAAATTGAGATGCACCGGTCGACCGGCCATAAATCAGAACTAGTCGTTTTTTGTTTTGGCTGATCTCTGCACTGGACTAGCACACAAACTTGCATTGCAGCAACTTCCAAAAATATAACTGGTGTGGAAATATTATCCATCTGTAAAAAGGATGTTAACACAAGCCAAAGATTGAATGCAATGAATACGGATACAAAGAAGAGAGAACAGACGTGCCAGCAGAAAGAAAATAGGCAGGCAAAGCAAACTTGTTCACAATGCATGAAATATAGGAAGGTAATATAAACTGTGGGTGGGAGTTTAATAGGAATCTCTGAATGGAACCGTCTTCAGGAAAGTTTAGATGGTGTTTTCTTTTAGCGCCATATAAAGTAGTGTTTATAAGCACACCGATGCTTTGTGTTCAGCTGTAAAGAGAGAAAATGCTCTATCACTGCTGTTCTATAAGTGCCACCTAGTGGCAGAGAATGAATGTGCATTTTCATTCAGTCCATGTGCTAGTTTTGTTTTGTGCAGGTGTTTAAATCCCAATGTTACACAATCTTATTTGAATCAAAACAACTTCTCATGCAACATGTGTGTAACATCTTTGTTTGAATAATAATTATAATGCAATGGTGCCTCTAATTTCAAATGGCTACAGATATTTGAAGCCACTTTGGCTTGTTCTAAAGCAAATAAGCAACAAATATGTTTGCTTAACCCCCATGGGTCAGCAGAGGCGCCATTGCGATCACTTGCATTTTTTCATGCTTAGAGCGATATAAACTTAGAAGAGAATGTAATTTTTGGTCAAAGTGAAAAAAAGTCATAGATCATTCATTACACATTACATGACATAACATTAAGTCATTTAGCAGACGCTTTTATCCAAAACGACTTACAAATGAGGACAATAGAAGCAATCAAAACCAACAAAAGAGCAATAATATGCAAGTGCTCTGACAAGTTTTGGTTAGCCTGACGCAATACATGTAGCAAGGTTTATATTTATATATTTATATTTATATATATATATATATAAATAAATAAAAAGAAAACAAGTAAATAGAACAGAAAAAGAATAGAGAAAGCTAGTGTTAGAGGCCTTTAAGAAAACAAGCAGTTAGAAAACTTAATAGAGTGCAAGTGTTTCTTTTTAATAAAAAAAGAAAACAAAAATAAAATAGAATTAGAATAGAGAGGGCTAGAGTTAGAGGGTCAAATAAAAATGGAAGAGATTTTTGTTTTTAGTCGTTTCTTAAAGGGGTCATCGGATGCAAAATTAATTTTTACTTGTTGTTTGAATTGAAATCTGTCTTGGCAGTGTGTACACAACCACCCTCTAATGATAAAAATCCACCCAGTGTTTTTTTTTTTAAAAACCCATAAATGTTATGTAGACAAGAATGACTCCTAAGCGATTGAGGTGTTTTGTTGTTTGATGTACTAATGAACATAGCAGTCGTCATTTACTCCCGACATCTGAGCAGCTGAAGACGCAGTGGATTACATTTGTTTTTGAAGGGAACGTGCCCCCAATCTACCTAAATGCGTCTATGTTCGCGCAAATCATTCGTGATCCAGCTTCACCTACAGCAGAAGTGAGTGTAAGTTGTTTTTTGGGGGGGGTTTTTATGAATATTTGCAAATCGCCTTTCCTAATAATGTGCTAGTTAGCAAGATCTGCGACGAATCCGCATTTACAATCCGCTAAAGTTTACAGTCTCGTGAGAACGGCTCCGCGCGGGGTTTTTATGAATATTTGCAAATCGCCTTTCCTAATAATGTGCTAGTTAGCAAATTTCACGATGAATGCAGCTAAAGTTAAGAGTCTCTCTTAAGAGAATGGCTTGTCACCCCAAGGAAGAGAGGTGAGCAGAGCTCATTAGCATTTAAAGGGACATGCAACAAAACAGCTTGCTGTGAACCGAGCTATATTTGACAGGGTAAAAAGGGTGTTGTTTTACACTACAATTGAGAAATTTAACTAAAGTACGTTATAGACTTTTCATTTAAAGGGGTGGTTGATTGTGATTTCACTTTTTTAAATACATAGTTCAGGCATGAAACTAACTAACCGCTAATTGGTCCATTCAACGCCGTAGCACCAGCCAATCTGGAGTACTTGCTAATCTACGTAAGCATATACAGGTGCATCTCAATAAATTAGAATGTCGTGGAAAAGTTTATTATAAGTTTAAGTTCATTTATTTCAGTAATTCAACTCAAATTTTGAAACTCGTGTATTAAATAAATTCAATGCACACAGACTGAAGTAGTTTAAGTCTTTGGTTCTTTTAATCGTGATGATTTTGGCTCACATTTAACAAAAACTTTTCCATGACATTCTAATTTATTGAGATGCACCTGTATATTGTATCCTAGCCAGTGTTCAGCACGTTGCGCGATTATGTAAGCTTATGTTACAGTTTTCCTCTTGCTGCTGTCAATCTACCTTCCCGGAATTATGTCTCATCTGGACATAGATGAGGTATTATCTCTGGTAGATCAAGCTTCTGATTCCGGCTCTGAAACGGAGATTCCAAACGCTCCACCTGTCGAAAGTGGCTCAGCAAGCTATCAACTAGGGCTGTGCAAATAATTGAAAGCGATGATTATGCGCATCTAGTCAGTAAAGCCGGTTCTGTGATTAGTATTAAATCTCCATCACGTGCTTTCAGATGGAGCAGCATTTACTACACAGAGCCGTAGTTCACTGACAAGCTACACAATATCACATACATCGCCGATAATGAACGCGATATTGCATAGCTTGTCAGTGAACTACGGCTCCGTGTAGTAAATGCTGCTCCATCTGAAAGCACGTGATGGAGATTTACTGGCTATTTTTTTAAATGTCATATAATATGTCATAATGTTCAATGTCAATATTATCTTATTTAAATATTTTATGTTTCAAATAACTCTCGTCGCTATCTGCGCTGCATGCAAGCACTGTGCAAGATTTTGCGTGTTCGGCGCGCATGTGGGGTTATCTTTTTTTTTCACTTTGTAATGCAGAAGCAAAATGTGAATCTGCAGTCCTATTTTGTAAATATTTGTACAATAGTTACAAATAGCCTATTATATATTCAGCATATTTTACTTAACCTGTATTATATATTATATATTCAGCATATTTTACTTAACCTGTATTGTATCTTAGTTATTTAATGCATAAGCAAGTCTTTAAAACATTTTTTAGTGCCATCCGTTTAAAGGGGTCATATGATGTTGCTAAAAAGAACATTATGTTGTGTATTTGGTGTAATGCAATGTGTTTATGCGGTTTAAGGTTCAAAAAACACATTATTTTCCACATAATGTTGCAAATCTTCCCACACAGTGACGTAGACATGTGGGGACATGTTAGAATGAGCCGTTTTAGGAGGGCGTGGACCAGTCTTAAATTTTATAAAGAATATCTCTTTGGGTTTGAGACTTTAGTCTTTGCAACTTTAGGGATCTTATCTATGCACGAACAGCTTGTAACACTCCAAAGAGAAAGGAAAACTTGAAATTGCATCATATGACCCCTTTAATCTTGATCAACAACTAATGATGAAAGAAATTGGAGTGGCGTTGGTCTGTTAAATAATTTTAAAATGTCAAATAGCCTTCAATTTATAGGTTATAACTGCATCTGTCTCGGATGTAGACTGGTGAAGATTTATTTTAATGTGGATTCCAAACTCTAGCGTTAACTCATAAATGTGCTATATTTTTAACCCATATTCAAATGTTTGTGCGGAATATTAATGCGCATGCATGACAGGGAGGCGCCCGCGCGATCACTTGCATTTTTTCCTGATAATGAAACAACTTAAAATCAGTTTGAAACTGATTTTATGTAAATTCATAATAACAACAAAATGTGCTTTTGTAAAATAATGAAAACCAACAGAATGCGCTGTCTCTGTGAACTGGAGCGCTTCTCAAAAAAGAACCAAAACTCAGAGTGTCTCTCACATAGGCTACAAGAGAAATATGTCTATAGAAAGCTTGAAATGTCTACTTTTAAATAGACCAATTAAAAACTAAATTAAATGTAACCAGTTTGTAAACGTAGCACCATCTGGTTACAGATTAACGAGAAGTGCAGTAAGAAGTGATTGCATAATCCCTTTAAGAAAAAGTGCATTTAGTCAAACAGTGTTTTCAGTTAGGGCTGCTCGTGAGTGGAACTCCATCCCAACTTACATTACAAATTTCAATACTTATGTTTCCTTTAAGTTTCACTTAAAGAAATGGTTAATTGAGAGTCAGCATTGTCAACATTCATTTTGTAAATTAAACTCTGCTGCTGTCTTGTTTTTTTTGCTCTGCTAATTTGAGATTTTTGTGTTATGTATATGAGGTTGTTTGGTTTAGGTCTGATTGAATGATTAGGGCTACTGTTACTTGTCTGTATGCTTACATTATCTTTGTTTGTATATTGATATTGTGATATTCTTGATATATTGTTTGTTATTTTGTTTGACAGTTGGATTGTGTGTATGAGTGAGCTGGTATTGATTTGTTGGTTTTGTGTATAGTATAATTTTAAGGCGGATGTCTTGTTTTTAAGAATAGTGTGAATGGTATATGTATTTTAGAGTATGTAAGTATTATGCATTGATTAATTCTTTATATTTTTAGGGTGACAATTTTACCATCAGTCCAGGGACTGCAGATGCAAAATAGCCTTCTGGCTAATTCTGGCACATTGTGCATTTATGTATTGTTGATGTGCATTGTCCCTGTCAAATAAACCTGAAATAAATAAAATAAATAAATACTCCCTGCTTACATAAGCTGAAGGTTTCATTTCACTCTTAAGCCACATCAAGTACTGTAGAAAACATTAGTTTAATAATAAATACTTAAAAAGTCTCCTTTTTCTATACATTAATAATCATTAGGCTACTTTTGCCTGTGCTTTGTGACTTTATGCGTGTGATTGAGCACGGAATATATTGAAGCTTATTATCGATTAGTATATTGATTTAATGTGCGATTAGTTAAATAATGGCTTAAACGAACGACTATTGGTTAACTAAAAAATCTTTGGGGGGGGGCGGGTCTAGCCCTATTAACCCACTAGACGTCTCTGTAAAAGCATTTTATACGCATTTCCATAGTCGGATAAATTCCGCTTTCAGAACGGTCACATCCGTAACAGAGAGATGTCACGTCCATAACATTGATTTTTCCTCTGCAACAAAAAACAAACATTTTAAATTGATATTTTACATATGACATATGAATTTATTTGCAAAAAATGATAAACACTACTTTTAAAAAAAAAACTGCCTTGCATTATTCTCCACACATAGCGTGATCTGAACCCTAAACACGTTTTGTCAAAAAAGCTGGTATTGTCCACTTTCAAGGCATCGCGAGTTCACGTTTTACTGTAGATGCCGACAAGTGCCCTTGTTGTTTGTGAACAGAAGCTGATAAGTCCATTTTAACGAAACATTCAGCGCACTGTATTCAGGTCAGGTGACAAGGCTACAGTCACTTTGAAAAGACGCGCTAGCTGAGTTTTGTCAAAGCTGACTAAGGGGCCGTTTACACAACAACATTTTCAGCCAAAAACTGGAAACTTTTTATGTGCATATTTTTGAAAATGGGTTTCAAAGTGCACGTTTTTGAAAACGGCACCGTTATCATTTCCGTGTAAACACCCAAAACGGGAATCTTTGAAAACGCTGACGTCATACGCGTGCATAGTACGTGTTAGGTATGTAGACATGCGCAGTACGTGTTGATTTTAAAGGCAAGCGCGAACAAACATACACAACAATGGCGTAGCGATAGAGGCTATTTACACTAAGTGCAAATAGTGATGGAGGCTATTTACACTAAGTGCAAATAGTGATGGATGCTATTTACACTAAGTGCAAATAGCGATAGATTCTATTTACACTTAAAATAGCAGGAATTTCTGCTTTTATACTACTTATTGCAAATAGTGGCAATTATCTGCACCTCAGTATTATAGTACATTATAAAACAGTATGCAGTAATAACGTATTGAGTGTAAATTATAATTTTAATTCAAATTATTAAATGGATGCCACCTTATTGGGACAATAAATCCCTTCCTACACCTACCCGATACTTTATTTTCAACTTTTTGATTATTCCCTTAATTTTTATTGAAAATAAATGCCTTTCCGATGTGATATGAGATTTGAAAAGGGAGAAAAAAAAAGTTCGGCAAAAGGCGGATTTGAACCCGGGTCGATCGCGTCAAAAGAAGACTAAGTTACACGCTTTACCATCTACGCCACTGGAGCTAACAATTGACAGCCGTCTTTTATAGTGTTGACTAGCCCCATCATACGTTTGTGGGTGGAGCTAGTGTAAATAGCCTCTGCCAACGAGGCGGGCTGTTTGCACTTAGTGTAAATAGACACTCCGTTAAAAAAATCTTTGTGAAAACGACTGGCAACGACTGGTTCTTGAATTCTAAGATTATAATCTTTAAACACCACACACTATGCGATTTTTTTCTGCCGACTGCAAACAGCGACTGAGCCCAACTGGAACAGACCCGGTCTGACTGGACACGATCCGTCCTCAAGACCAAATTACATTCATAATTGGCCTGACAGTCGTGTAGTGCGTTCTCGGTTTCATAGAGTGTGACGTCACGTGCACTATTGCTGGTGGCGGTTGTCACGGCGACAGTCACAGCCCTACATGCAACCAGAGGTGGACAAAGTACACAACTCCATTACTTGAGTGAAAGTACAGATACTGCTGATCAATTATTACTTCATTACAAGTGAAAGTTGTAAAGACAGATATTTACTTAAGTAAAAGTACAGAAGTACTTGCTTTTAAAAGTACTTAAGTACCAAACGTAAATTTCCTTTTTTTATGTCAACGCACTTTTTTTATTTTTGTTTTATTATTGTTGTATATAATTTTGCAATACCTCTGAAGCAACTTACAATACATTGTACATACTGAATACACTGACTATCTTGTAGCATTTTTGGAATAAAGAGATTTTAGAATGTTAAAAACCTCTGGAGGAAAAAAAAAATATTTAACACCCTACCCACCCACACAAAAGCAGCATGGTAATGATCTCACACAGCTCTGGCAGTGCACACACCTACGTGTAGCTATTCATCCACATTTGAACCGAGTGGCCAATGAAATTGCTGTAAATACAGACTAAGAAAAAAAAAATTTTCAGGTTAAATCAAACCTGATTTAAAACCCAGCAACACAACTGTAGCTGTGTAACTTTACAACAGCAACACTGCTTTAACAAAATTATTTGACATCAAAACAAAAATTTAAAAAATGCTCTAATCGCTCTCACAGTACTTTGATGTCAAACACAGAACGGTCTGTGCAGTGCTGCTTCACGTGAAACACCTACAGTATTGTGCTGCATTGTTAGGAGACGCACAACAGTTCTTTAATCAAAATTAAAGAACGTTTTGCATTACAGGCATTATAGGTAATATTTTCGTTCACACAATTTAGCAAATTCAGACAATATTGTGTCTATACCACAATATTAACTTATTATTATTATTGAATTGTTGTAAATAAATAGGGGTAAACGTACCTATTAAGCTCATGTACCCCTTAAGCACACTTCCATATTTGAGCTCAGATTATAAAAAGAAAAAATAATGTATTATCATACTTGATGTCTTAACCAGTTGATGTGTTTGTTACTACATACTTCCTGTAATTTCAAGTCAATCAGATCAGTGCACACTGAGATGAGTCTGTGTGTTCACACTGTCTGGCGGCCATTTGGAAAGCTGTCTAAAAACTTTCAACAAAAGGAGCTCCTTAAATGTGCATTTTTTAGATGTTTAAGCCTTTATTTTGGGTAAGTTTCACTACTTACTGTAAAATTAATAGATTCATGTTTTTATACTTTTGCATATTATAACCTGGAACTTGGATGTGGGAAATAATTATAGTTAGATCCAAAAGATAGTTTAAGCAACATAGCGCCGATGCTACAGAACACAGTTAGCTGACTAGCTGTATAAAATTGTGTGCTACGCTAATATATTATTTCACAGGCATTACTGGCTTGTACCTTTACATCCATAATATGGTAAATTTACAGTTTATTGCTGGTCTGTGGTTTTATACTGCTGTATTTTTTAAAGATTTCATATTATTGTAAGGTGAGCTTAAAGGGTGCACTACTATGAAAATCACACAGCTTCAGTGTGACATCAATAAGAAAAAGTATAATTTCATAGATATTGTTAATAATAGTTGTTCATAATAAAATATGTATGACCTTAATACATGACCTAGATTATTTATTTTCTAGAGAAGTGAAGACAGACAAGTTGACATCCATTTAATAAGAGGCTTCATGAGGCTAGTTTCTGTGTTCATTCCCATGAATGAAATGATTTATTGGTTTGTTTTATTAGATTTTTTAATATGTGTTACTTAGCTGAACACAGACTAGTATAGATGTTGCAGTGTGCTTTAAAATGACACTTCACTATGAATACATAACTGATCAAATTGAATGCCTTGTTGCTTGATTTTAGTGTTCTGTTTTTTTTTGTGATTGACTTTGTACATTCAAAAAGAAAAAAGAAAACATTATTCTTTAAAAAGATTGTTTAAGATAAACAAGATTTTTTTATAAAATATGATGTGAGCTTATTGGGAACAGGGGTGTGCTTAAAGGGTACAAAAATGTACCCATTAAGCACAGCCGGACTTTTTGCATTTAATGATGTACATCTTAGTTAAAATGCTTTTGTCATTTAAAATAAAATTTAATATTTTTGTGTGAGAGATTAATATTTTATTTTAACAACTTTTTGTACTGAAACCAGTATCTTGTGCACTAAAAATGTCTCAATGTAGATTTTGGTGAGCTTAATAGGTACGTTTACCCTATCACATTTGCAACTGCTCTGTGTTCAAAAAATGCTGGGAAATCACTTCATGTAGCCCTAACAAGAGTGATTATTGATAGACTGTCTGAAAAAAAGAGTCACATTTTAGAGAAGAAAAAAAAAATCACCCACTGACTTTAAAAGCTGCTACATAGTAACAACTTTCTACTTCGAGAACCTTAATAGAAATGTAGTGTAGTGAAAAGTACGATATTTGTCTTTCAAATGTAGTGAAGTTGAAGTCATAAGTCACTAGAAAAAAAATACTCAAGTCGAGATATTCAAAAACTGTACCCAAGTACAGTACTCAAGTAAATGTACTTAGTTACTGTCCGACTCTGCACGTAACTTTATTTCAATTCTATGCAGTGATAAAGGCTATGTCGATTAGCACTGCATTATAAATATACTTTATTATAATGAAAATGCCAGAGAAGGCTTGAAGAACTCATAAACCATATATTGTCATAGTCGTGAGTTTATTAGTCACGTTGAATCAATAAAAGCAGTTCAATCTCCTGTTTATTCAGCTACAACAAGGGTAGGCAAGTTCAGTCCTAGGCTGTGTCCGAAATCGCCCCCTATACCCTTAAATAGGGCACTATTTGAGGGAACAGCCATTTTTAGTGGTGTCCGAAACCATAGTGGACGTTCTCGAGTGCACTCATTCAATCCCACAATGCACTGCAAAAACGAGTGTACAACTGGTGCACGCTCAATGGCTAGAGAATGCCCATAATGCACCGTGAGAGTCACGCGCCGAATGAATTCCCGCATCTCGCGCCCGCAGCTGAATAATCAATCCGTTCATTTTTACAAAGCGCTCATCCATGGCGTACAGCATAATGTACAACA